>NC_048222.1:32456075-32519739 GCF_002007445.2 Ailuropoda melanoleuca | reverse complement strand
AAAAATAAAAAAATAAAAAAGGGTACAATAAAAGTACATTGACATGCCATCTAATTCACCAAAACGTATTTTCAATCTGTCTAAAACTAATCTTCTCTTCCCCACAAGTCACTCATCTTCCAGACAGAATCACTTCAACTTAAGAAAATTCCAAAGTATAAACTTTTTTCTACCAAATACAACTCTGCATATCACTGACAACTGGCATTAATCATTGTATCCACAATTTCACTTTCAATTTAGGAATAAATGCATTCACAAACCACCTTTCAAAACCTAGCCAGCTTCTAAGTAGAACTTCTATACCCACCGCATATGACTGACACCATCTTTCACCCAGTGGCACATGTCAGAAATCTTGCTGTCTCTCTTCTCCTTTCCACCTTCCCATCCCCCATCCAATCTGTCTCTGCTCTTACAGTCAAGCCCTCTCTTCAGACCTCGCTGACTCAGTGGTACAGACTGAAATGTCTGTGTTCCCCCAAATTTCACACACTGAATCCTAAGTGTCCAATGTGACGGTGTCTGGAGTTGAGTAGACCATGAGGGCACTGCCCTCATGAACAGGATTAGTGCCCTTATGAAAGAGGCTGGAGAAATCCACCTCATGTAGTTACACTGAGAACACAGCATCATCAATGAGGAAGCAGACTCTCACCAGACTCGAGGACTCTGCCTGTGCCTTGATCTTGGATTTCCAGCCTCCAGAACTATGAGAAATAAATTTTTACTGTTTATAAGCCACCCAGTCTGTGGTATTTTGTTATAACAGCCTGAATGGACTAAAATACCCAGACTTCAGCCTAAATTCATTCTTTGCTTTCCTACTAGAGCATTCACTCAAGAGTTCCTTTACCTCGGGTCCACAGACCCCAGTCTACAGAAGTATATTTAGATATAAGTGATTTCCTTCATAATCGTAGGTGTTTTATTTTATGCATTATTCCTGAGAAAAGGTCCATGATCTTCATCACATTATCAAAGGGATCCGTGGTCCAAAAAGGTTTAAATTTCTAATTAGACTCTGCTTCCATGCTTATAGTCTCCAATTCTCCTCCACACTGCTTCCAGGATGACATACCTGTCAACCATCCTTAAAATCCTTAAATGGTCCCAAATGCTTCCAGGATAAAATCTAAATTCAACAGCATGGCAAGGTATGCTCATAACTGACCCCTGCTCATCTCCTCAGCTCCATCTTGCCTCCTGCCATACACTGCTACTAACATACTGAGCTGTTATCTGTAATTTTCTGAATTCGTCATGCCTTCTCACTCCTCTCTGCCTTTGCAACAGCTGTTCCCCCTGCCTTTTATACCCAGCTTAAGCACCACCTCCTCAGACAAGCCCTCCTGGCCATCCTCCACTCCCAATCTCAGTAAGATGTCCTGTCAGTGCTCACATCACTCTGTGATGATTCCCCGAAGCACTTTCCTCATGGTGTTTGGTCAGTTTATTGGTCTGCCTCCCCTTCTAGACCGTAGGCTTTCCTAGGGCAGAAGCCAGAGCTCAAGAAAACAACAGAGTACTCAACAAATGCTTATTGAGCAAGAGACTGGCCTTGGAAAAAGCCAAACTGGACGAAGGCTGGTCAGAAACCTCATCAATGAACTAGGTGGCACTGATCTGGAGACTGCCATTTGTGCAAATTGCCCAATTGAGGTAAGACAGTTCTGCATCTATTAATCTACCACCAATGTTCCTTTCTTCAAGGCTGGAAAGTTAGCCTTTAATAAATGTAATAACCATGGTCAGGCACTGTGCCAAAGGCTTGACAGGCATTAGAGCTCACTAAACCTCAAAGCAACTCTAAGATATTCTTTTTCTTTTTTTATTTTAAAGATAAACAGGCAGAGAGGTAAACTACCCAAAGTCAAGCATAAAGTTTCAAAGTCAGGTTTTAAACTCAGGATTCCGATGCCAAAGCCCATGCCTAGTCGATGAACTCGGTTTTCTGGAGATAAGAGATCAGCATGCCCTTGGAAAGAGCCTGGATTGGATGAGAGGGGATCTTTCATTAGCCACTCAGCAAATGAGAAAGGTCTCACTCCCCAGGCAGCACTACTCTTAAATTCTTTAACATTTAATGTAACCTCCCCCATATGTATTAGTTGCAAAATCTTTCAAAAGAGAAGGGCTTTTGAGAGTTGTTTTTCCAAGAACAGCAAGTAAAGCTAGTGAACACCAAGTAAAAATGGGTGAAACTGTTGAACTCTCCATCAGACTCAGGGATTGAGAAGGGAGAAGAAAAATCCATCTCATGGAATGGAGTTGGTTGTGGCAATACCAATAAGGGAAAGAAGGTAGATGGAGTCTCCACAGCCTGCTACAAAGAGACACCATGAAGCACCATCCTTTAACTGGCTGAAAAGGTGTCACTGAGCTTAGAAAAAGAAAGAGGGGTGTTCTAACAGATGGAACACCAATTTGCTGAAAGCTGCTGCATTTCCACTACATTTTAGCTTGGAATGTGCACCACAGCTCCTATTCTATGATCTTTAGCACTTCCCTACAAGACCCCAGGGGACTCACACCCTGCACTTCAAGGGAAGACTGCATGTTTTCCTTAATTCTGCCCACACCTGTTCACATTAGTTTCTCTAGCCCTTACCTTTCATATTTTGATTAGAAAGTGGTGACCACAAAGCATCCTCATTCCTAATTACCACCACTCCCCTTCCATCCAGATTTCCCCATCTTCATCCCCTCACACTCCAGTCTCCTTCCCTTGACCACCATCTCTATCCTTCCTCTTCCAACTCACCCCCAAATCTAGTTGATACAGACCTGTCCAGTGACTTTTTTGCACCCCAAATTTAAACACAAAACCAACACAGTCCATTCTTCCTAGTCCCTAACTCCAACCAAAACAACATACAATGCAAGTAGTAAAAATATTCAGGTAAACCTAGGGGGCTTTCAACTAAGAAATCAGAATACCTACCTAGTCACTAGACAGTTTAAAACTAAGGGTAAGAAAATGGAGTCTTTAGGGACATATACTTCCACAGAACAGGTTCTACTGGGGCTACCATTTTCTAAACTAATCCATACTGATACTGAGATTATAAATCCCTAAAGAGACCCAAGTATATACCATGCAATTGCCATACTTTAACTCAAGATTATATCTTTATCATTTAAGTCACCTCAACTGTTCATTGATTAGATCCCACCCAATATGCACTGAAGAGAAAGATTAGCCTTACAAATAAAATGCATGATTTGAGCACCTCTCTCCGGCAGTGGGGCAAAGAGGGGAGGGGTGACATGAATGACAAGGAGAGCTAATTAACACTGACCTATTCACAGAAACAGGGAATACAGGCCTCAAAGATTATATGAACATGTGCCCCCAATCAACAAAAAATAAAAGTTCCACTACATAAACATTTCTACAGAGAGACATCAAGAACACTCCTTTATTTTTAAAGGGAGTAGCACAGCTTTGTGTTATATTAAAAAGGACAAACTACATAAAACCATGTAAAGTCATATACTTTGAAGATTTTAAATACACATGCAAAGTTTCATACTTCGTGTGCATACAAACACACATAGACTTGAAAAACCTGGTTTTCTGGATTTCAGTGGCAACTGAAGAAAACGAATAATACCATCCATGCTTTCCCAAGCACAAAAACCTAGAAACCATAAATCGAAAAACAACTCACACTGAAATATAGCATACCTTCTCCCACCTCCAGTTTATTTCTTATTATTTTTTGCTAGTTAATATACTTCTGGACACTTTTAAAATGATTGTATTATTTAATCTATTTTGTATTTCATTCATTACATTAAAAAAAAATTCCTTTGGGCAGTAACTTGCCACCACACCTGTTCATATAAGGCACCCTAGAAAGGGTTGAAAATTGAAAAACGATGACCTGAAATAGGCAGACTTTGAAAGCACAGACATTTTCAGGAAAGCTCTCCACCCAATCTATGTTCTCCAAATTCCTGCCCCCACTCTTCCAACTAGGTAGCATAAACTACAGAACCTCACACTGTGTTCAGAAATTCTACCAACATAAGCATGCGAGAGAAAATAAATTGCCTGCCACAAGAACCTGACTATGGGATACTTCAGAATGGTCAGAATACTTCTCCTTCCAGGAAGTGTGGCTGAGAGTGTCATTATTTTATATAAATGCACTTCAACTTACCAGTGCAAGAAAGAGTCCAAGAAATACATAAGACATCAACAGCTGTTACCCCGCAGCATTCCACTTCAGCAGAAAGAAATGAGAAAAGGCACTCCCCAAAAGGTCCCAAGTACATCGCCAACCTCACTCTTTGCCAGGTCATTAATGAGGCATCAGTGAGGCTAAACAGAGCCTGTCTGCAAATTAGAAACACAAAATGCTGTGGTGTAGTCTGCTCCCATCCCTCCCACCAACCACCCACAGCCAGGGTGATAGCAAGCTGCCAGGACATTCTTCTGCCCTAATCACACCTGGCTACGATACAGGACATCTGGTACAGTTGAATGAATAGATGCAACTAGCTAGTACAGCACCTTCTTCCTACTGCATTCTTCCTTCCTCTGTTCAACAGATGCAGCCACAACTCCAGATATCCAGCACTGTTTGCAGCTCTGTCCCCTGGTGTCAAGGATGACATGGCATTTTCATTCAACTTGTACCATTCCCTCACAGTGGTTTTGCCCACTGCTGCTGGATATTTCAATACAATCCACCTTCTTCTGTACATGGGAACGTGAATTTACCAGAAAATCCAATGCACTTATCCCCAATCACATCTCAAAAGCTGCCGTATCAGATTTACATTTGTAAAAACAAATATTATTCCTCCACAAAAGTCATAGTCCAAAGGTGAATACTTTCAAAAAGTCTCTCACTAAAAAGAAAAAAAAACTGATTCTCTATTAGTCTAACACCTCCCTGTATTCTGAGGTTGCCAGTTTAAGAGCGTTAAGAGCAAAGATGATTGACTCAAAAGCTAACATGAAAAAAAAATGTTCAAATTATGGACTAACTTGTACTGACATTTTAATTCCCAAAACTGATCAAAGGAACACTTCCCAGTAATCTGAATTAACAATAGCATTGCTTCCCCCAATGGAAATAAAATGCTAGCGTTGGAAAGGAACTTAGAGCTAAATTAGACAACTCCCTCATTTTCAAAAGACAAGAAAATGGGGGTCTGAAGGACTCAGAAGAAAACAGGCTTGACTGTCAATTATATCTCAACAAAACTGGAGAGAGAAAAAAATAGGCTTGAAAATCCTGGTTGTCTATCAGGTCAATGTTCTAGAAGAGCACTGTCCAAAAGAACTTTCTGGGAGGATGAAGTGTTCTGGATCTGTGTTCCCCAATAGGGTAGCTACTGAGCTGTGAGTACTTAAAATGTAGCTAGTATAACTAAAAAACTGAATATTTTACGAATTATAAGTTGCTCTATGTAGCTAGTGACTACTATAATGCCCAGCACAATTCTAGAATATGTTCTTAGGTTTTGTTTTTTAAAACAAAGTTGCTTAACCTCTCTTCTACATTTAACACATACATTAAGTTTCTTCTTTATGTCTAAAATATCTCATCTGGCAACCTAATCCTGTTATAGAGTGACCCAGCCCAGAGCAGGATCAACCTGTTTCTCAAAGACCCTAGCAGAACTGAGCTATGAGTGTCATCCACCCAGTTGGGACAAAGCCCCTCTTCTACACACTGCTCTGATAAAAGTCCCACACACCCAACAAGCCTGAATGAATCTGGACGATTTTTCAAGTACCTCACTAAAATTATACAAGTATTGGGTTGTGACCAGTCACTTCCTGCACATGGCTTTGTTGACATACCAAACTTTACCTCTCTTCAAAAAGAAAAAAAGGAATTTTTAACCTCAGTATCTCTGATGATTATAGGATTCTGAAACTTTGTATCAGTCTGCACACACACAACCTCTTTATGATCTAAAAAAATCCAAATTATATTAGTTCTCACAGTCTTAGTACTCTGTTCTCAGTAAATAGTATTTAACATGCTGGGTTCTTTTTTTAAGGACTTTATTCATTTCAAAAGATTCTTAGCCTGGGGCACTTGGGTGTTACAGTCAGTTAAGCAAGTGTCCTCTCTTGGTTTCGGCTCCAGTCCGGAATCTCAGGGTCATGAGATAGGGCCCTACATCGGTCTCCTCGCTCAGCACAGTCTACTTGAAATTTTCTCCTTCTCCCTCTGCCCCTCCCGCTCGTGCTCGGGCTCATGCTTGAGCTGTCGTGCATGCACTCGCTCTTGCTCTCTCTCTCCCTCTCCCTAAAATAAGTAAATCTTTTAAAAAAAGATTCTTAGCCCTCTGATTTTTCTACCTAGGAAAAGGTTAGTCTATGAGAACTAATGTTAACTTTAATACCATTAAGGATTAAGAAGAGATTTTTAGTCAAAACTTTTCAGTATGACTTGAAGTATTGAGTTCTCTTTTTCAGGCGGGAGGAGAGTAAATGGAAGAAAAGGATAATACCAATAGATCTGTATTTCCTACATGTTAACTGGATCTAACTTTAAAAAGCTGTTGCCTCAAACCAGTGTAAACAAAGACCATGTTTTCTTCAAAAAAAAAAAAATTATCTCCCTGTGTTCCATCACATCAAAGGGACACATGTTTTCTGAATATCCAAATGTAATCAGGACAACAGGGCAAGTAGATAAGTGTACGGACAGTGAGTATTTCATTGTATCATGTCACATCTTCAGGTGTGCACAATACTCAACGATGCAAAGTAAAACTGCACAAATGATCTGTTTTGTTTTTAAGGGAATGTTTAAGGGGGCTTTATAATCAAGGGATAATTAGTGACATCACTGAAATAAACATTCCACTGATTAACTACTAATTCATGCTGTGTTCACGTGAACTTGAAAGCCCAGGTTAAGCTGGTTGAAGTGTGGCAACATGTTCTAATTGGAAGACTGAGACTGAAGAATCCAGGGCCTCACACCGTTCAGAGCTAAGCACACTCGCCAGATGACTCACAAAGTGACAGAAACAGAGTTCTACATCAATTCTCAAGGCCTGGGCTCAGAGGGAGAAAAAAGAAAAAAACAGAGATTCTATTTAAGCTAACTAGTTAATACCTTCTGATTCCCAAAAGTAAAATGGAATAAAACAAATCATCTTATATTTTCAATTAACTGTCCACTAGTAACCTCTTCAGGAATGGAATACAGTTTGTGAGATGACACTTGATCTGCCTAACCCCATTTTATTTAAAATACATCATTACCTAGCAGATCTAGTTGGTGAATAAAACGCTTCAACAGATCACAAAAAATACTGACATCTATTTCCCTAAAGAAAATGTAGCCATATAATATTTATTTTATGACATGATTAAGAGCTTACTTTTTATCAAAAACAATGAATGGTTTACCAAATAAATTCCATATTTAAATACTCCATTATTCCCTAAACATGAGACTGAATAATTTATGTATACTATACTTTAAAATTATTTATGAAAGAAATAGTACTTCCCAAATTTTCATATGATATTACAATAGAGATTGTCTCCAACTGTAAAAGCAAAATATCAACAAATGGGTTTTTACATTTAATAAGTAAAATTAAAGAAAAAAAGTCCATCTTTCCCCAATTATCCTTTTTTCTTATCCTGCAATATACTCAGTATATTAGTGTTTTAGTCTTCTTCCTCTCTTTTTTTAGAATATTGTCTTTTTCAACAACTTTTAAAAATACCTAAGAATTTACATGTGTCAGTACCTTTTAAATGTCTAAACAATTTAAAATGTATTAAAATGTAGCTTCAACTAATAACACTGCTGTGTAGTTTAAAAGTGCTTTTGTGTATGAGTACATTTCAACTAAAAAAAATACTATCTCACTTCAGATTTGATTTACAAACTAGCATGTTTTTCGCATGATTACGGAATGCCTAAAAATGAGCCAAGAAAACACTCACATTTCACTAAAAGTTTTAAGTGCGTATCTCAGAGAAAGAACTATTTATGATCATTAACTCTAAAAGCATGGTATACACCATGCTAACATCTTCCAACTTTTACAAAGAGATGTAAATCTTCAACAGTTTCCAAAGCAGCTGTGTTTCCCAGCAGAGAGATGCTCTCTATAAAATAACTTAATTACCTGCACACAATTACACAATATAAACTGAGAGGAGGAAAAGTAGAAACTAGACTTGTTGAAGCACTCAACACACTTGTACTGTATGCTCCTCTTGTCATTCCACTTTCTAATTGCATTCCCACAAGCAAGACCTCACAGCTCGCCTATCTAACTAACCAAGCCCCACTGACTGGTGTCCTGACTGAAGAGCAAGTCCAGCAGCCTAAGTCACTACAGAGAAGAGCAATCCTAAGGAACTCCCTTTAGTCTACTGGTGCCAGAACATTCTGAGAGGCTCCTCTGCAAAGGGCTGGGTGTGGGCCATGGCTAGCTGACTTTATAGATTTACGGATTCCACAGAATGCAATGCTGACTAAAGTTCTGGTAACACACTCACCTTCATTTTCATCAAAGGAAAAGCCAAAAGATACCTCCTGAATGGCTTTCACAGCCACCTACTTCTCTCCATTCTCCCTGGCTACGACACACGATCATCCCTACTCTGGGTTACTCCTCCTGACAAGACTTCTGTACCTTTGGCAACACCCCATGAACATAAAAACATCACATTCGTACACACAATCATACCCACACACCCAGGCCACTCTCAACATCATCCAATCTTTCAAATTAAAGAAAATCACATCACTGCCTGCTCAAGGTTCTTCCATAGTTCCTTAGAGAACTCAAGATAAAAGTCCAAAGATCTAGGCATTACCTATAGAGAATCCTGCATCACCAACTGCTCTCACCATCTCTAGTGAATCCCCCCTCACAAACTACCAATCAACCCCAATGAATTTTTGGCTCCTCAAATGTGGAGTGCTGTCTCTCACATCCAGGCTTTCACCCATGCTATTCCCTCTGCCTGAAATGAACTCTTCTATTTCCATTCTCTCCTACCCTTCCTGCAGGCGTAGGCTGGTGTCACTTCCTCCTGGTTACCTCCCTCTACTTCCACCTCCATTAGGGTAAGTGCCCCTCCCATCACACCCTATACGAATCCTAAACACACTTTATTCTGTCCCTTTACTTCTCTATGCCCTCTGCCCCCAGAGGATGGGGCCAGTGCCCCCTTGTCCATCATTGTATCAGAGACAATTATTTCTTGAATATATTCAAGTTTACTTAATGAACATAGTATGAATGTGACCCACACAATAAGGGGCATATATTCAAAGCCAGTTATGATGAAACTAGGCAGCAATATCATTACACCTTGCTATAAAATGCAAACTACACAGCTACCTACAAACTCCTTTAGAAAAGTCTAAAGCATTACACATTAAAAAAGAACGCTTTCCAACATAAAAATACCAGTTTTGTACTCACAACTCCTGTTAGGCAAACTGCAGTTCATAAGAAGGGCCAAATTGAAAGTACCAAAAAAGCAGGACTGATTGCTTATAGGTCAGGTATGATATCAGTTTAACTATTCCTCCCTGCAACTATCAAACTTTTTTGGCATTATTCAAAACTCTGCTGACTAAAAGTCAAAGGCTATTCCATTTCCTTAGCTTCTACGTCTTGCTGTAGTTCCACTCATGGTAATGGTCCCAAGGACATAAACATGTTGCCAGGAAATAAGCCTCTGATACATCCTGGGCATTAGTCGCCATTGGCAGCTACTTTCTTTGAGCCACATGTCTTCTTACGAGTTACAATCAGAGGCTTGTGACACCAGATTTTTCCAGGGCAGCACAGACTGATGTCATAAATGTGATGGTACTAAGCACTCTGAAGAGCTCACCAGCTCCGCCCTAAACTCCCTGTAAGCAAGGGGCAAGTTATCCACCCTCTTAAGCCTCAACTTCCTCATCTATAAAGAGATAATAGTTCTACCTCCTAAGACTCTGTGGGAATTAGATTGCCTGTGAAAGCGCTTAGGAGACAACCCAATTATTAGGAAGACTATAAAACCTAAAATATTTTCACATCTTCAAAACTTTCGGTAATACCATAACTTATTTTTGACTAACATCTTTCCACCAGGAATTTTTTAAGAAAAGGGATAAAGAGGAGAAAATGAGAATCTATTTCTTTGTCGCGACCTTTGAATTTAACAAATTTCACAGAAAACTACATTAAGATCTACTTTTTAATCTTTCTCTGCACTCCCCAAAATCAGACTTAATCTGTACCTCAACCATTCCTAACATCTGGGAGGTAGCAAAAATAAAATACTTAAGTACATCTTCCCAAGATGTTCTCATCAAAAATAATCATTTCCTTACTGCCTCTATGCACCTTGAAATATACCAGGCCTTAGGAAATTTTTTTAAAAAGAAGAACAGGAAGGAGGAGGAAAGAAAAGAAAAAGGGCTCAATCACAAAAGTCCTTCAAAGTCTCTGGTTTCCTTACAATACAATTAGAATTAAGGTAGAATGGAGGCACCTGTTAGGTAAGAGGGACGGTAATTCATGAAACTCCAAGCATTACAAGGAGAATTTAAAATCTAACTATATGGGGAAAAGTTGATTTTCCACCTCATATTTTTTTTCACTCTAACACAGGATGACCAAGTAATAATGCAGGCTGGCCAATGTGAATATTTTTATCATTAAAAAAAGGGGGGGGGAATTTGAGCCAATTGAGCAAACTGGCTCTCACGTTCCCAAGCCAGGCTGACTTGAGTTTTATTTTTTAGACAAGGAAATTTTACAGATCTTCTGAAAAGTGTTTTAAATAAAGGTGAGACCTCCACAGTCTTACAACTTTACCCTAGCCTGGATTCCGGGCTGGATTTTTAAAAAGGGGTGACGTGTGAACAGCTTCCTAAAAGCAAATAGGGCACGGGGATATAATTTAGGAAGTGATGATGCAAATCTCTGGGGGACAGGGAAGGGGGGGTGGTGAAAAAGTCAGAGGAAATACCCTCCTGGTGCCTGGGCACCAACTCATACCAAGGCTGGGAGGGAGGGTTGGCCTCCACATGCCAAGGGAAAGGGACACCCCAGCTCCACGGGGAGGTGCCAACACCGCCCCCTCATCCCTCCCTGCTGCCCTGCCCCCCTCACCCGTGCCCCAGGCGGCCCCCGCTGACCCAAACCTCAGGTAGGAGAGTCCCAGAGGGTGGCAGTGCACCCAGAGCAGGGCCTTCTCTGCCCACCTCCAGCTCCCCACCCAGTGCCCCTCCCCGAGACGCGGCCCCTGCCCCCTCCCAGTAGGCCCGGCTAGGGCCCAACCCCCAGGGTTCCGGCCTCCCGCGGCCCCGAGGCCTGCCCGGGCAGCCCCCGAGCCCGCGCCCCCAGCCCTCGACCCCACCCCCACCCGGCCGGACACTTACCCCCAGAAGCCGCAGGGACAGGCGAGGCGGCAGGCTGGGCGCTTTGCTGCGCTCNGCGCGGAGAGGAGAGGGAGGGGAGCTGAGGAGGAGGGGCGTACGGGTGAACCGAGGAGCGAGGGGGAGGAGGGAAGACCCGGCGCCCTCGGCAGCTCCCACCGCCGCTCGCAGCCAGAGCGATGTCCCGTGCGGCGGCACTGGGAAGGACCCGAGGCCCCTGCCGGCTCTGGTGTAGCAGCGGCCGCTGTGAAGCTCCGGGCCCCCCTCGCTCCGTCACTCTCCCCTCCCCCGGAGGCTGCGCTGACCGGACAATGGCCGCTCCGCCCCCTCCCCTCCTCACGCACCCCTCCCAAGGAGTCACAATGGTCTCGCCCGGGGGAGCCACCGCCAAAGCCCAGCAGCTGATCAGCTGGGATCCGGGCGTGCCACTTTGTTCGGCGCCTCAAAGGAAGAGTACTGGGCTGTAGGCAAAGCCGAGAGCGTCGGGTTATCACTCGGCGACAGGCCTCTGAGGCTCTGTATTCTTGGAACTTTTAAAATCTGAGGCAAACTTACCTTCTCCCCGTCTGAAGAAGGGAAGCAGGCTTCTGAGTACTCTGGGGCGCGTTGCCTCCCCCCAAACGCGAATGGTACGCCCCAAGCGGGAGGGGGAGGAGCAGATTAGTTGTTTAGGGTAAGTCGGGCCAGTCCCAGAGCGACGGACGAGTGCTGCGCATGCGCCCGGGGACCCCGTAACTGGGTACTGGGAGGGGCCAGGAGGGAGTGTTCCCAAACCCGGAAGTGGGTCTTGCTTTTCCCGGGGCTGCAGGGGGTCTTCATTTGCGGGGAGGTCCCGGAACCGGCTGCTGCGGGCTCTGGGCGATGCCGGGGACCATTTCTCCACTAACTACCAATCCCCTAGAAATCTCTCTTCCCAGTCCCCCCACACCCGACCCACTCTTCCAGTTCCACGCGGAGAACTGGTCTCCTCTTGGCAGTAATGAACTTATGGGAACTGTTCCTCCCCACCTCCGCCCCAGGAAGGGCGGGAGGACAGTGTCTCGGTTAAGTTCCGTGCCCCTCCACTGTCATAAGTGCCCCCCAGCCTCAGAGACGCAACCCCACTCCCTGTGCTTCGACTAGGAAAACCTCTGTTTTTCTAGAGTGGGCATGTTTGGTTTTTAGAGGGGAGCTATGGCCGAATCAGTGATGAAAATTGAAGTAACCGAAGAAGTTCGAGCCCCTGAAAAATAAGCCTTTAGCACTCCATGGCTTTGATCTTGAACTCATTCTGAGTTCCAGCCAATCGTGAGCAGAACGCGATTGTTGATGACAAATTTCAACGCAGAGGAGACTTGCACCATATCTCCTGGAGAGGTGACCCACAGCTGAGACCCTTGTGGGTGAAATTCTAGGTCCCTGCTACTTGCAGGAAGACTTCCTACTCTCCAGAAAAAGTTGCTGTGTACCCCCAACTCGGCGGGAATACGAGACCCTCAGAGGGTATTACCTAGATTAATTTTATTACCAAATGTTACTATTTTATTTCCATATCTACCATTATATTTGTGCATGATCTGTGGACTTGTTAACATTTATGACGCTTCTTTTGGCCTCTAAAGAGCAAAGATCACATTTAGCTTAGCATCCTCTTAAAGATGCTGTTGATGATAAAGACAGTGATTGGAAAAATCAACCAACGCACCCCCAAATGAGAGTGCTGATTTTCTTAATACTGAGTTTCAACTTTGTGGGTTTTCACAAGCCTTCAATATTTCTGTCAAAAGTCCATAGAATGAATGAGACCATACAGCACACCTAGCTTTCATTGGACTCATATTGCCTTTAAATCTTCACGTAGGCTGACATCAAATTGCCACATTCATGAAAGACTTACAGCCTTTGAGTTTAAGAGACCAAGATTAAGTGGGACTCTCTCTCTATTGGCATCTTGATGATCTTTTATATATGGAAAAGGAAACCCTAAAACCAAAAGGAAAATTTAGTATAAACTGGGATTGTTTGTCAACTTACAAACTGCTTGCCTACCTGTCCGTTTGCTAGTTATTCATTTCAACAAGCATTAACGGAGTACCCAGTATGTGCACAAAATTTTCTAAGGCCTTGTCCTTCCTATTCCCCTCTGCCCCACTGTTCTTCCTCTTTTGCCCAGCACATTCCCACTGTCCCTTCCAGCATATGTTATCTCTTCAGTGCTTTCCCTACTGTGACAAGGCAGAATTGGTCCCTCCTTCCTCTGCCCACATACTCTCCATCATAGGACCAAGAAATATACATGCTTGTCTCTTATCACAAAACCTAGCTCCAAAAGGTTTGGCTCTTAGAAATAGCTGCTGAGGGGCGCCTGGGTGGCACAGCGGTTAAGCGTCTGCCTTCGGCTCAGGGCGTGATCCCGGCGTTATGGGATCGAGCCCCCACATCAGGCTCCTCTGCTGGGAGGCTGCTTCTTCCTCTCCCACTCCCCCTGCTTGTGTTCCCTCTCTCACTGGCTGTCTCTATCTCTGTCAAATAAATAAATAAAAAATCTTAAAAAAAAAANAAAAAAAGAAATAGCTGCTGAGTATTCTCAACCCAGCGGGGATACAAGACCCTCAGGGTATCACCTAGATTAACTTTATTACCAGATGTTATTTTATTTCTATATGTGCCACTATGTTCATCCATTATCTGTGCACATGTGGGATCCACCAGTCTCTGTGGGATTGAAGCCAACTTAATCCGTGTTTGCTGAATGGAAGAGCTAATCTGATAAGAAGCCACTTTTAGTCTAGCCACTTTCATCTGTAAGAAGCAGAAACCACTGAAACTTGATGCAAAAATTAATTAATTAATAATTTATTGAAGGAAATAATCTTAAAGAATCCAAGGACACAGAGAGCAAATAAATCTCATGAAGGACTGGAAGAGGGGTCTAAAATACTACCAGAAGCCAAGTAGCTAGTCCCTCATTATCTCTTTTTCTCTCCGGTCACATGTTCTTGCATCTCTCACTTTGCAGACCTGCTTTCACTGCTGCTCTGGGAACACAGTGGAACGTGGCTGTCCACGCTTGCTTAGCCTCACTTCAAGAACCAGCAGAAATTAATCAGTTATCTATGAATTCCAGTTCTCAGGGGAAAGAACCTGACTGGTCAAATTTATGTCAGGTTGTCTGTTCTTGATAAAGTCGCTTTGAGCCAGTTAAGGCTCTTTGTTTTGTAACGCATACAGGACTGCCAGAGGCCCATCCCTGTAGCCTGTGGTACTCAAAGAAGGTCAATGATGTTCTTGGCAAAGATTCCAAAAGGTATCTACCACAGACCAAAAAAAGGAGTCAATTGCAGCCTGAAATCAAAAAGCATAAAGAACAGTGGACATGTTCAAGAATTTTCCAACAAACTAACTCCTACTTAAGCTATTTCAGGCCTAAAATTAAATGGCATTCCCTCAAAGAAGTTTCACTGATCCCCAGCCCCAATTAAGATTATGTTGCCCCATTTTATCTTCCTTTGTAGAACCTATCATGGTTTATAATTAAAAATTTATTTGTGTGTTTTCTCTCCAAAGATCACATCTGTTTTGCTAACCCCAAACAATGCCCACGTACAATGCCCAGGACACATTTGGTAGACGTTAATAAATACTTGTTGAATGAAAAAAAAAAAAAAACCACTGTGAAGCCCATCTATGAACTGGCACCCTATTCAGACTATTCTGGGGGATTTTCTATCACGCTCACCTTCCCTAGAAGACACTGAAACTCACTGAGAGCCTTTTCATCGCACTGAGTTGTACGAAATGAGACCCAGTGTTCATCTGCTTCCTCTTAGATGTTCCTATCCGGCTAACTTTTCACCCTTTCTTCCCAAGGTTTCTATCAGAAGAGTCCTTGAACCAGTTCCTATAACATGCCCACTTAGTTGGCTGAAAGCTCAGAGAGGACATAAAATTTCAGGGCATCATCAAATTAGGGGACCAAAGTGTGGGGGTAATTGGCAGAAGTGCTTTTGTCATAATTGTCTTGACTATTTCCTAGTAAATTACGTTCCAGATGAACCTGTGATGTGACTCTTGGGGGTAGTTTGCAATCACCATCAGCTTCAAAGGAGCCATGTACATACTCGATAGGGTCTAATAAAGGATAATATTAATGCTTCAGCAGCCAGAGATCTTGAAGTAGCAACTGAGGTTGTGTGGGAAAGAGCCAGGTGTGACTCAAGGGCAGGGGCTCGCAAGGGCTGCTTTCTTGGTAATACTGAATCCAAAGACCTTCGCCCTGCAAGAGATGGTCAAAGAGGAGACAGTTGTAGAGACCTGAGAGAGAGCAGATGGTGCTCCAACTCAAGATTCTAATTCTTCCCCACAGCTCTAACTCCCAGTTCAAACCCTTGCCTCATTATAATACATTTTACCCTAGTATTAGTCCCAAAGTCCAATCCAAACTCTAGCCTCCATCTTCATCCTAATCCTAACATTATCTGTAAAAGTTAATCCTAGATTTCAGACCTAATCCCAACCCTAATTCTGTGAGTTGAACAAAGGCTCCTTGCCTTGCCACTAAGTTATTTTCCTCAGTTTCTCTTTCTAAGATCCCTTGACCCAGACCCACTCCTGGGAACAGAAAATCCTATAACACTCTGGACCCCTGGGGAGAATGGGGGCCAGTTTTAATAGTCTTAAAAAAGAAAAGGGCCTTGGGCTTCTAGGAAAGAGAAAATGGGGCATCTCTTACCTGCAGAGGAGACAGCAACGTTTCCCAGTCGCTGCGTGTCTTGTTTGCCTAATTCAGGAACTTCTCAGCCTCTGAAAGTCCAGAAAAGATGCAATCCAAGTCATCTGTGTAGACTTAGGAATGTGTGATATAGCTGGCCAAGAACAGAAGATCTGAGACCTTTCTGCAAAATGATAGGGTTAGATTAGATGAGTGTCTTTCAAACCTACTTTCTCAGAGAGCAAGAATTCTGGTTTCTGTTCTGCTCCTGCACTTGGGTTTAGTTTTCCAAAGGGGGGAAAACCTTTTTTTTTAGTCACTGAACTACACCCTCCCTAAGCTTCCTTCTGGCCCTCGAGTTTTCTGATGTGCAGTTGATTCTTTTAGTCACTTACGGTCCACTTGGCATGGATAAACTCTCAGAGCCAAGGGAAAAGAAGAGCAACCAAGCATACCACCTCCAGCCCTTCTGAGGAAACTAAAAATAAATTAAATAAAATGAAGAGTGCATGGAGAAGAGAGGGGAGGGAGGAGAGAATGCTGCCATTTCACGTTTCATATTCCCATGGTCGTGAAGCAATTGCTGATTTCCCTGCTGCTCACACCCATCTTGGTGTGAAATTTGATTTTACTGACTTTTAAATTTCTTTTCAAGAATGGAAATAGTGTTTTTTCCCAGAAATACTTGACCTTTGTGGGGGGAAAATTTTCAAATAATGAGAAAGTTAAAGTCCTCCCTAGTACCACTCCCTAGAGAGGTTCTTTGTTAAGAGTTTGTTATACAGCCTTCCAGGCTTTTCATTTATATACTGTTAGATAAACGGGGTCATGTAACACAGAGTATACTCTGATTATTTTTAACTTAGAAATATGTCGTGGACATCTTCCACATCCACGCATGGAGCTTTGCAGTATTGTTCGCAACTAAATTAGTAGGGTTCTCTGGAGATATATGGGATATATATTCTATTGGTTAAGATGTATGTGAAACAAGAGCCACCTGGGTGGCTCAGTCGATTAAGTGTCTGACTCTTGATCTCAGCTCAGGTCTTGATCTCAGGGCCATGAGTTCAAGCCCTGCATTGGGCTCCATGCTGGGTATGGAGCCTACATTAAAAAAAAAAAAGATATTGACAAACCATAAGAGACTCTTAATCATAGGATACAAACTGAGGATTCCTGGAGGGGAGGCGGTTGGAGGGAGAGGGTAACTGGGTGACGCACATTCAGGAGGGCATGTGATGTAATGAGCACTGGGTATTATATGAGACTGATGAATCACAGGCCTGTACCTCTGAAACCAATAAGACATTATATGTTAATTTTTAAAAATTAATGAATTTTTTAAAAGATATATGTAAAACCATATATGTATGAAGATATATATATATATATACATATACACAAAACCATATATATATGTATATTTTATAAAGTACAGTTGACCCTGAATGACACAGGTTTGAACTATGCAGGTCCACTTACATGAGGACTTTTTTTAATACAGTACTGTACTGTAAATGTATTTTCTCTTCTTTCTGATTTTTTTTTTTTTAAGATTTCATTTATTTATTTGTCAGAGAGAGACAGAGGCAGGTAGAGGGAGAAGCAGGCTCCCTGCTGAGCAAGGAGCCCGATGCAGGACTCGATCCCAGGACTCTGGCATCATGACCTGAGCCAAAGGCAGACGCTTAACCAACTGAGCCACCCAGGTGTCCCTCTAGCTTACTTTATTGTAAGAATACAGCATATAATACATATAACATACAAAATATGTGTTAATTGACTGTATGTTATTGGTAAGTCAATAGTAAGCTATAAGTAGTTAAGTTTCGGGGGAGTCAAAAGTTTTATGCAAATTTTTGACTCTGTAGGGAGGCGTCAGCGTTCATAAATGCCCCTGCATTGTTCAAGGGTCGACTACATAACCATATATATGAGGTTTATTTTCATTTCTTTATCTGTATTATATATATACACACGTATATACCTATATATGTATATATATAAATACATATATGTATACACACACATATATATGAGAGTTATTATAAGGAATTGGCCCATAGATCTGCAGTCTGGAGGCCTGAGAACCCAGAGCGCCAATGGTAGTAGTTCCAGTCTGTGTCTGAAGATAAAAGAAGACTGATGTTCAGCTAAATACCATCAGGCAGAAAGCAAATCATTTCTTGCTCAGGTTTTTGATCTACTCAGGCCTTTAACTAGTTGGATGGGGCCAGCCCATGCTGGGGAGGGAAATCTCTTTACTCAGTCCACTGATTCAAATGTTAATTTCATTCAGAAAAAAACTCCCAGACACACCCAAAATGTTGAACCACATAGCTGAGCACTCCCGTGGCCCCATCAAGGTGACACACAATATTAACCCATCACACTAAAATCATGGGCTCCAACGTCAAGATGCCTGTGTTTGAAACTGGCTTCTACCACCTACCAGCTCTGAGACTTTAGGGAAGTTGCTTAGCCCATCTGTGCCTCAGTTTCCTCAGCTGTTACAGGAGGCATCTTTACTGGGCTGTGCTTTTCTTCTGCCCAGTTTCTCTTTGGTGGTCCTACTTCTCCTGCTCCCAGGCCTTCTCAGAGATGTACACGTAATAGGTTTAGTCAAGGACCCCTATCCTAGCCACAGGAATTCAGATTGACTTTGGAAGAGCCAGGGCCCTCCATGAGCCAACTCTCTAGCCTGTCCTTCTGAGATCAAGTGTCCTTAGGAACATGTAAGCCCTAAACTACTGAAGGACTCACCATGTGGCCATGTGGAGCCAGGCTGAGAATCAAGTCAACGTAGAAGAAAGAAGAGAGATGGAGGGAGAGAAAGACTAAGTCATCAAGGCATTATCTGAGTCCTTGAATCCAACTAAGTCTGAAGCCAGAGCTACTGTCTGGAATTTTCAGCTACATGGACCAATAAATTCCTCTCTTTTTTTTTTTTTTTTTTTTTTTTTTTTTTTNGCCTAAGCTAATTCAGGTTAGGTTTCAGGGTGCTTCAGTGAGAAAAGTCCTGGCTATGCATAATAGTATCTACCTATGTCATAAGTTTACTGTGAGGGTTAAATTATATAACCCATGAGGAAAATCTTAACATAGCATGTAGCATACAGTGCAAGCTCAATAAACTTTCACTGTTATCATCATTCATTTTTAATGGCTGCTGACCACTCTACTATATGGATAAAACATTTAATGTATCTCCTTTTGATTCATATCCTATCATTCACTCATTTATTCATTCAGCAGATACTTTTGAGCACCTACTATGTTAGGCTTTGTTTTAGGCATGAAGGATAGATACAGTGGTGAATGAAACATAAGTTTCCCTACTCTAGTGGTGGAGGCAAGCACTTAAAAAGCTTTTCTGAGGGGCACCTGGCTGGCTCTGCCCGTTGGGCCTCCGACTCTTGGTTTCAGCTCTGGTCGTGATCTCAGGGTCATGAGATTGAGCCCTACGTGGAGTCCTCTTGTTCCCCCTCCCTTTGCTCCTCCCCTGGCTTGCTCTCTCTCTCTCTCAGATAAATAAATTAATTAAATAAATAAATTTTAAAAAGTTTTTCTGAATGTCTGAAAGGACAGTAATGTCCAGTTTTCCACATTTTTTAATACAATTTTAAAAGATTATTTATTTATTTGAGAGGGCACATGAGGGGGGTTTAGGGAAGGGCAGAAGGAGAGGGAGAAGCAGACTCCATGCTGAGCAGGGAGCCCAACTTCGGGGCTGATTCCAGGCCCCTGAGATCACTGAAATCATGACCCGAGCCAGAGGCAGAGACGCTTAACTGACTGAGCCACCCAGGCGCCCCCCACATTTATAAAAAATTTTACAGTGAACATTTGCTTGTTTGTCCTTTTAGTGTCTCAGATAAAATTTTAAGAAAAAGAACTGCAATACCATTTAACATTTGTTATGTATGGCCAAACTTTCCTCCAGGAAGTTTGTACCAATTTACACTCCCTTCAACAGTGAATGAGAAGGCTGATTTCCCCATGCCTCAGTAGCCTTGGGATATCATTACTCTTTTTAATCACTGCCAGTGTAGAAGGTAAAAAATTTTACCTGTTTTAATTTGCATTTTTGGTTATTAATGAGGTTCAGATTATTTAATTCTTTCATGTATATCTGCCATTCAAATTTGAATATGGGTTTATTTTTGTGTATTATATTTGTATTATCTGTTTATATCCTCAGTCCCTTTTTCTACAAAGATTTTTTCTTGTTTAGGTTGATATTCAGAATATTAACCTTTTGTCATATGTACTGCAAATTATTTCTTCGTTTGTCTCTTAGCTATATCTAGGCTTTTGACTTTGAAGAGTCTAAAATGCAAGGGAACTATGTGAATTAACCTTGGCTAACGTTTGAATTGCCAACATGGCACTTTTTCCTTAAAGCCTCTAGTTGCTACTTAGCCCCTGAGCCAGCCCTGAGCTCTCTGGGGTGAATCATCCAGGACATAAGTCTCAGCCTTCCTGATTTTCTGTCTAGAGGTGGAAAAGCAACCAGAAGTTGTGATCCTGTAGTTCTGTCAGCCTCCAGGGATTGGCCTGAACTTCTCATCAGGTCACTTGTTCAAGTTTGCAGAGGAAATTTCCAGGAGTGAATGGTACCGCACGTGGCCAAGCTGGGCTTTGAGAACTGACCCAATGAGAAGAACCCAGGGTATTTGAGGAAAAAAGGGCTCGAATTCATGTTTAGGATGACATTAGGGAGGGAGCCAGAGTTGGAGGAATGGGGCTGGGGAGTCAGACAGAGTAAGCAGAATTGGTGGCTCAGGGAAATGCTCGGGTTGTGGAAAGAGACTTAGCTGTCCAGGATGGGGCTGAAGGGCGAAGGCTGGTGTCTTCGTCTGGGTCGTCCACCAGAAGCTGACCGTGAGACAGAGATCAGGAGGTGCAGAGACTATTTCTAGGGATGACAAAGTGGCCAACAAAGCGTGTGTGGTCAAGCCAGCTCCGGCTGGGAGTGACTGGAGCCCCTAGGAGTACTGTGCAAAATCACACCTTGAAGTTACCCCCGCTGAGGGCTCAGCGGACTGAGTATTTATGCTTCCACTTCTGTTCGTCGTTGATGGCTGCTCGCCGCACTTCAACCTGCCTTTTTCTGGTGGAGCAGCCTTCCCCGGTTTCAGAGAGAGCCCTCAGGCAAAGAGGTGCAGGGACTGGCCCTTGGAAATTAGTGGGATCCCTCTCAACTGTGAAGGCCCAGGGGATACGGATGAGACATATACAGAGTCTGCCACAGCTGGGGACAGTTTGGGCGGGCTATGTGATATGACACTTTATAAAATTATGCAGGGATTTCTTCCGAAGGCTGTGACTAATCAAGGAAGGCTAGATGCCTTCCAATGAGGAGCTAGGGAGCAGAGATAAGGTTACAGTTGGAATTGGAAGGTTATAATTGGGATTGTGTTCAGGGCACTCAGAGAGGATTTTCGTTCTACCTGAAGTTACACAGCAAAGAGGTGGTGAGCCCAGGGCAGGATCACAGCCTGGTCTGTGACTCCAAAGCCCCTGAAGAGGCAGAGTGGAGGATGGTCTGGTGAAGGGACGGAGATCGTCACAGGATCCTTGCCACCAGGGCTTCTTCCCTGGCAGCCACGGAGCAGGGCTTGGAGGAGGCTGTGCGGGGGCCATCTGTTCTCTTGGCTCCACTGCCTGGCAACTGGCAGCCCATGTCTGTTCTCTGCTCTGGAGGAGGATGCATTCCTCCATGGCCCATCGGGCAGGACGAGGAGCCGTGCCCTCGCCAGGGCTGTACCACATGATGGATTCAGTGATTATGACTTTCTGATGTGGAGGCTGCTCAGTCATGTAGCAGACCCAGGCCCATCTGGTGTGTCTTTATCGACAGAGCTGCTGGAAGGAAAAATCTGCATAGTGCTCATGCCAGCCAGAGTGTACGCATGCACACACAGGTACAAGCGCCGACATACATGTGTGAAACTCATGCACAGGTGTGGATGTAAACATTGGGACTTCATATCCATTGTGGTTCTATTTCCTTCTCAGAGATCATTTAGCAAATAAGCCACTGAAAAATAATAATGCTACTGTTTTTAGTACCTTCCATATGCCAGTAACTGTGGTCGGTGCATTATACACATTGGTGATTGTAGTAATATAAACCTTACAGCTACCATGCAAGAGAAGTATCTTCCTCATCCTACCGATGAGAAAACCAAAGCTCTCACATCTAAACGAACGGCCCAAGGACTTATTTTTAAGTGGGAGAGCCAGGATCGGAGACCGTGTCTTGGATTCCAGAGTGCATGATATTTAATTTCCATCCCTTCCCAAATTTCCTCAGATTGAGAATGAACTACTCCTACGCTCCACAACAGGAATGATTCACATAAAACTAATGTTGAGAAAAAGAAGTCAGACACAAAGGCCTACTACATGATTCCATTTATATCAAATTCAGAAACAGACATAACTAATCTCTGCTCTTGAGAGGAGACTGGTTACCCTTGCAGGGCAGAGGCAGTGGCTGGAAGGGGGCCCTGGAGGGACTCCTGGGGGGCTAGTGATGGATACTATACTATTTCTTGATTTTGGTGCTGGCTACATGGATGCATTCAGTTTGTGTGAATTTATTAAGTGTGGATACGTGATTTGTGCCCTTCTCCATATGAATGTTTCACCTCAAAAAAAAGTTCAAAAATTTGCCAGGGGTTGTGAGGGATTCAGAGAAAGGAAGCATCACAGAGCCTACCTCTGGCTGGGGTGGGGGTGGGGATGTCCTGTTCTAATCAAGTGACACAGTCTCAGTCTCAGGAAGCTTCCAGACTATGGAGTGGGGAGCGGTATTGAGGTTAGTGGACTTCAAGCTAAATGCTCCAGGGGATCTGGCAAAGAGGAGTGATAGGAACCTAGGGGAGTTACCAATGGGACTGAGTTTAAAGACCAAGACAAGAGAGAAGGCTCCAAAGGTGGTCAATGTATAGTGGCCAAGAGAAGATGGTGACCTTTGAAGCAAGCCCAACAGATCTGGGTTGACCTGGCCTCATTCTCCACCAGCTGTGGGACCTAAAGAGCTATTTATCCTCTCAGAGTCTTGGTTACCTCCCCTGTGCAATGGCTCACTGATACCAAAGACTACTATGAGGATTAAATGGCATGACAGAGTTAACACACTTGGCCCAGAGCATGATACATGGTCGGCATTCAGTAAAGGTCTATTTGGAAGGTAGAAGAAAAGATACTCAGGAATCTGAGATCTCCCTCAAATACCAGAGGGGCTGGCAGGTAGAAGATGCCTCACAGTCATTCTGGGTAGCTGTGGCCAGAACAAAGTGATTTATTACCCATGCAGTAGGACCTGGACATAATGGGTGGGAAGGAGTAAAGTTAGTGGTGGTCCCTGGGGCTGACTGTGGGCTCTGCCATCAAAGTCCCAGTGGGAGAGATCTCAGAAAGCACCCCCCCCCAAAAGGAGCCAGGCTTTAGGGCAGCAGGGAGAGGTTTCCAGGTAGGCAGTCCACCCAGAGAGCAACTTCTGGGTAGAACAGTCTGATTCAACAGAGGGTTCATGAAGCTGTGTACTATGAATGGGAGTCTTTCTCCTAGGAAAACATTTGGAGTCTACCCCTGAAATTTTTTGCCCAAAATACAGAGACTCATAGATTTTGTTCTAAAAACTGTTGAAGGGACCAAGTTTGGCCAGACTGAGAAAACATCAGCCCTCCAAAGACACAGCTGACAGATGAGATTCCCAAGAAAGAACTGTCTCCTAATTTGACTGCCATCTAACCCCAAGAAGCTTCCTTCCTCAGTGTCCCACAGAGAATTCTGTACTTTCCCTTTCATGCTCCTGTAACATGCACGGCCCATGGGACATCTTGCCTGGAGAAGGGAAAGAGCCTTGCCTCAGTTATTTTTCTGCTTGTAACCTAAAATCCAAATGACAGTGGCCTAACCACAATAGCAGTTTATTTCAGTTCCATTTAATATTAGTCCAAAAAAATGTGTGCTTCAAAGGGTACCATCAAAAAAAAGAAAAGACAAGGGACGCCTGGGTGGCTCAGTCGGTTAAGTGTCTGCCTTCAGCTCAAGTCATGATCCCGGGGTCCTGGGATCGAGCCCCATGTTGGGTTCCCTGATCAGCGGGGAGTCTGCTTCTCCCTCTCCCGCACCCCTCCCCTCCACTTGTGCTCTCTCTCAAATAAAGAGATAAAATCTTTAAAATTAAAAAAAAAATGAAAAGACAAGGGAGAAAATATTTGCAAACATACATTTAACAAAGGATTGGTATCCCAAGTATAGAAACAATTCTTGAAATTCAATAAGAAAAAGACAGGGGCGCTTGGTGGCACAGTGGGTTAAGTGTCTGCTTTCAGCTCCGTTTGTGATCCCAGCGTCCTGGGATCCAGCCCCATATGAGGCTCTCTGCTCGGCAGGAAGCCTGCTTCTCACCCTCCCTCTGCCTGCTGCTCTGCCTACTTCTGCTCTCTCTCTCTCTGTCAAATAAATAAATAAATAAAATCTTCTAAAAAGTTTTTTAAAAATAATAAAAAGACAATCTCGTTTGAAAATGGATGAAAGAAAGAAGATACCTCAATAGTCATTAGGGAAATGCAAATCAAAACCACAATGAGACACCACTTCACATATACTCAGACTATAACCAAAAAGGCAGACAATACCAGGTCTTGGTGAGGATGTGGGAAAACTAGACCCGTATGCATTGCTGGTAGGAATGGAAAATGGGGCAGCCACTCTGGAAAGTGGTTTGGCAGTTTCTTGCTAGACTCACCATAAGTCCATAGAGGCAGAAAGTAGATTTATGGTTGCCAGGGGCAGGGTGAGAATAAGGGCAGATGGGCACGGAGGTTGTAGTGAGGCCTTACTGTTCTGTGACTTTATTAAGTTACCCCTGTTGTTCCCTATCTTTTGTGTGTTTTTACTGAGGTATCACATACATACCAAATAAAGTGTGCAAACCTCACCTGTACCATTTAATTTACACATGCACACACGTACACCTGCATCACATACACTCAGATCAAGATCATGAACATCTCTGGCACCCCAGAAGGCCCCTCCTAGCCAATGCCCCACAAAAGTGACCACCATTCTGACTTTTGTCACCATAAAGGAACGTCACCTGTCCTTAGTGCAGAGCCGGCCCTTGGTGGGGGTTTTCTGTTCTCACAAGGCTCTTACTGTTTGCCCTTGGCTCCTTGGTTACTGTCTTATTTTAACACCCACCCCACTCAGACACCACTCCTGTTTCTTCATCCCCCTCAAAGTGCCACTAACATACCATAACAGTGTTGATTTTTACTGAAGATTTGGAGTCAGTTGGGAGTAATTACAACACGGGGCAGAACACAGCCTAAAGCTCCTTGGGAGGCATCACGATCTCTGTTACTTATACTGGCCGTCGGGTAGGTCCCTCCCGGGTCCCCCCGTCCACCGTGTGACTGCCTGCCCCCTGTTCCCAGGAAAGATCCCAAACCCCAAGTCCTCCCTGGGACAGGGAAGTCACATACGTGGTAAAGCGGTTCAGGTCCAAGGAAGGACTGTGAGAAGCCCACGCCCCGGCCCCACTAACAATGGCAGCAGCATTCGGCTCCCACTGCACATTGACAAGGCAGCAGGAGGAGTGGGGTTTTCATATAGTGGCCTGAGTGCAGGCACAGCGCTCTCTCAGCTTCAGATCCTTCTAGGCTTTTTCTCCTCCCCTCTTTCTGCGCCTCCTACTCCTCCTACTTTGTTATGCAAAGCAATTCAGTTCCATTCGCCTCGGGCTCCCCATCCAGGCTGGGCCCACAGCACCTCCTCTTTCCCACCAAAATCACCTACTTTCCCACCAAAATCACTCATCAAGGTGTCTTCCCAAAAGAAAGAACCCCCGACTTACAAGGCAGAAGAGAATGTCTCAGTTTTTTAAAAATAGCACGTTTGTTTTTCCTGCTGTAGTCTCATTTGAAAGATGAAGAAACCGAGAAGCACCTGGGTGGCTCCAACGTTGATCCCCTGCTTTGGCTCAGGTTGTGTCTCAGGGTCCTGGGATGGAGCCCCCTGTCAGGCCCTTTGCTAAGCAGGGAGTCTGCTTCTCCCTCTCCCTCTGTGCTCTAACAAATAAATAAAAATATGGGACGCCTGGGTGGCTGAGTTGGTTAAGCNCTCTAACAAGTAAATAAAAATATGGGACGCCTGGGTGGCTGAGTTGGTTAAGCATCTGCCTTCAGCTCAGGTTGTGATCCCAGGGCCCTGGGATCAAGTTCCACACCGGGTTCCCTGCTCCATAGGAGCCTGCTTCTCCCTTTGCCTGCCGCTCCCCTGCTTGCACTCTGTCTCTGACAAATAAATCAAATCCTAAAAAAAAAACCAAAAAACAGAAACAAAAAACAAAAAACAAACTTAAAAAAAAGAAACAAAGATAAAGATGAAGAAACTGATACCCGGAGAACTTAAATAACTTGCCCTGATCCAAAAACGCTTAATGAGGGGCGCCTGGGTGGCTCAGCCATTAAGCATCTGCCTTTGGCTCAGGTCATGATCCCAGAGTCCTGGGATGGAGCCCGGCATCGGGCTCCCTGCTTGGCGGGAAGCCTGCTTCTCTCTTGCCCACTCGTCCCACTTGTGTTCCGTCTCTCGCTGTGTCTCTCTCTGTCAAATAAATAAATAAAATCTTAAAAAAACAAAAAACAAAAAATGCTTAATGTGTGAAACTGGGCATTGAGCGGAGACTCCAAAGTCCACGAAGGTGGCTTATCCATTTCTGTGTCCCTAGAACTTAGAAAGCGTCAGGACTCAGTTAATGCATGTCTTGTTGAATCGAATTAAAGAATGGATTTGCAGGAGGAAGGCATCCTAGGCCTGTGAGGGAGACTGGAGAGGAGAAAGGACAAATTGTTTAAGGAGCTAGTGCAAGGCCTTGAAGTGAGAAGGGGCTGGGCCCCTCCTGCTGCTTCTGGGAGTGAGCTTCCCCCTCACGGCTTCTCCTCGCTTCCTGCCCAGCTTTCCAGGGAGACGGGTACTCCCGGGCAAAAGCCCTTGCCATCATTCATCAAGGCCTGGCAGCCTGAGGAAGCTCAGGGCCTCTCCTGGAGGACACTTTCAATCAACTTCGGTTCAATTTATTCCCTCTAAATGACTCTGAAATGTAAATAAAATTAAATTAATGCTACTGTATTTGTCTCTGGTTAGGGTTGTAATGGGCTACAGTAATGCTGCCCCTGAAATGGGCTGTAGAGAGAGAAGCCCAGACAACAGCACTGCGGCCAGCTTTGTGCGCCCCTCATCGGCACCCCATCTCCTGCTCTGGAAGGAAAGGCTGCACTGCCCAGATTTCACCTACATGGTAGGAGTGGGGCGTGGAGAATCACGTCACTCCCACTCTTTCTTCTTCCACCTCAGACCAAGCCAACCTGGACGACCTAATTGTTGTCCGTAGATGGCCCCAGTGCCACTGCCCCCACCATTCTCAAATTTTGGAAGCTGCAGAACAGGGCAGAAGGGCTTTTTCTTTGCCCACCAAGCCAAGAGCCACAAATGGCTGCCTCACCAGGACTTGATCCCTGGGTCCACTCACCCTTCCACACAAAGGGCTCCATTGCCCCAGAGCAGAGTTTCTCAACCTCAACACTATCATTCTGCGCTGGATCATTCTTCGTCATGGGGGCCTGCATTGTAGCATGTTTACTAGCATCCCCGGTGTTCACCACCCGATGCTAGTAGCATCCACTCCCTGAATTGTGTTAACCAGAAACGTCACCAAGACTTCACCAATGTCCCCAGTGGGGGAAAATCACCTGTAGTTGGGAAGCTTAGCCCTAGAGGAGGGGAGTGGGGGACCAGAGAAAGGGGGAAGTCTGAGGGAGAAGTGGATTACGAAGTCCCCCAGTACACATGTATCTTTCACTCTCTGCCAGTCTCATCTACCCTGCCTCCCAATATAGTTTCTTTTTTTTTTTTTTTAAAGATTTTATTTATTTATTTGACAGAGAGAGAGAGAGCGCGTGTGCGAGAGAGAGCACAAGCAGGGAGAGCGGCGGAGGGAGAGGGAGAAGCAGGCTCCCCACCAGCAAGGCCCTGGGATCATGACCTGAGCCCAACACAGATGCTTAACAGACTGAGCCACCCCGGTTCCCCCTCCCCCACCCCCGCCATATAGTTTCTTAGAACATACTAACATTGTTCTAACATAAGTAACAAATGACCATCCAACCTTTGCACTAAACACCAGGAACCCTGACCTTTTTCATCTAGAAACCTCCCTCCACCCTCTCCCACTCTAGTCCCACAGTTTACCCAGCCCAGCCAGGAACCAAGAAAGAAGTTTTCCCTTTAGGATTTCTCTGTTGGTAAAGATGCCCCCAAGTGAAGGAGTTCTCGATAGATTGGGATTCTCCAAGGAGGGACAAATTTCTTGCCAAGAGAAGATTCCCCAAAGAAGGAAATTCCAAATAGGAGGCAATTTTCCAATAGAACTAGGCCCCCAGCACTTTTTACAGACTGGGCTAACAGAAATACTTATCATCTTCGTAGTACTCAAGGCCATAGCCCCCAGGTAGGGAGGGGGCTGGGCTGAGGCCCTCCCAGGGCGCTGCCCCCTGGGCCTGAGTCAGGAGAAAGGCCCGAAGGGAGAGGAGCATTATCTTGCAGTGTTCAGAGGTTCTGATAGCAAAGGCAATAGTAATGAATTTGCCCTGAGGGAGGGGAGTGGAGCACGTCCCCCCTCCTATGTGGCCTTCCACCTCTCCCTTCAGCTATTTCAATTTACAGAATCAAACTGTGGGGAAACAATCTGGGATTTTAACTCTATTTATAAATCTCTTAAAGCTTTCATGTGATCCTGAAGAAGGTCTCGCCAGCACATTCCAGCTTACACAGGGAAAAAAAAAAAATGAAAGAAAATCACTTATAATTGCAGGACCAAGGCTGAGCCCAGAAGTCCAAGAGCCTGGGAGGCTCCCCATCTCCCTATAAGATTCATTATCATAAAAAGAATTAAAATCCCACCTCTCATCCTTGGATTTCATCATAATCTGAGTTGTGTATATATGCTTGCTATATTTCTATCTCTTGCCAAAGTCTGTTTCTGGCAGAATTTCTAATTTCTGTAGTCCAAAAGTGCATTCGTAATCTGGAGAATGTCCATCAACCAGCTTTATGTTCACGGGATGTTTATTTGACTCATGGCTGTTAGGTTCACTAACTTATCAAAATGTGCTGATCTGGACCCAAATGCATTTGTGCTAAGTCTTTGGGCTGTTTTGATATTTTTTTTTAAAGATTTTATTTATTTATTTGACAGAGATAGAGACAGCCAGCGAGAGAGGGAACACAAGCAGGGGGAGTGGGAGAAGAAGAAGCAGGCTCACAGGAGAGGAGCCTGATGTGGGGCTCGATCCAGGAACGCCGGGATCACGCCCTGAGCCGAGGGCAGACGCTTAACCGCTGTGCCACCCGGGCGCCCCTGTTTTGATTTTTTTTTCTGCTAATTCTGCTGTTCTAGGAGACCCTAATGCGGAGGATAAAGAATCCTTGACAAGACAGAAGGGTGAGCACCTCATTCATCTTTGCACTGGTCCATCAGCATGGCTGTGACTTCCTAGCAGAGCCCCTGCCCCTGCCAGGTTACAGAAGCGCCGCCTTGATCACTCCATCCTGGTAGACACTGTGACTGTCCTTTTGAGGACAGGTAGAAAGCAGTGGGTTTGCCGTGCAGTGAGAAGGACTAGGCTGTCTTGGCTCTTCTGGCTCCTCTATGCAGTTCCTCTCTGGGTCAGACTCACAGCTCCCCAGGGCCTCTGACTGCCTGCTCCCTCTGGCTACAGCCTCTCTCAGCTGTCCCTGCCTCCCAGCTCTGGATGGAGCCTCACCTTTAGGGACCAGGGACTGGGCCATGGCATACATAGGAACCTCACCTGTGTCTTTCTATCAAGTTCTGGGAGGTGGTTGGACGTAGAGGTGGACCGCAAGGAATCCAGACCCTTTCCAGACCCTTCCTGGAGAGAGGGGGTTAAATCGATGCCTCTTTCACTCCAAAGCCCATTCAGGACACAGAGGATTAAGGAAGATTCTGGGGGCACCTGAGTGGCTCAGTTGGTTAGGCATCTGCCTTCAGCTCACGTCATGATCCCAGGGTCGTAGGATTTAGTCCCACATTGGGCTCCCTGCTTGGCGGGGAGCCTGCTCCTTTCCCTGCTTGTGCTCTCTCTCTTAGTGTGTCAAATAAATAAATAAAATCTGAAGAAAAAAAAAGAGGGAGATTCTGCCCACCAGGACACTGCCCTCGACCATGTCGCCCCCAACCCCAGGCATCCATGTCCCCCAGCGTCTTCTGCAACAGCTACCTCCAGAGTGAGGCATTAGCCCTCTACTGATGCCACAGCGCTTCGCTCACAGTGCCAGGTCCCCTTCTCGACTCTGATAGACCATGAGCGACTGGAGCGAGAAGTGTGTGTGCAGAAGAGTGTGTACTAAACAGATGAAGGGAGGGGAGGCAGGCAGACAGAAAGATAGGACAGGACCAGAAGGCAGAAGGAGAGGCCCGAATACAAAAGCTGACTGAGGAGCAAAGACAGAGAGGAGTTGGACGAGGAGGAGAATCAAAACGGGGCCAACCGAGACCCTGAGTTGATCCAGAGGAACCAGAGGAGCTGAGTTTATTGCTTCCCTGTGCTTTAGTTTCCTCATCCATGAAATGGAAGCAATAAGAGTATAGCTGCCTTATAGTGTTGTGAGGATCAAATGAATAAATATACCCAAAGTGCTTAGATTGGAGCCTGGCTGTTTTAATCAACGTTGGTTGTATGAGGTAGGAGATAAGGCTGAACAGATGGTTCAGAATCAGGGCTGGAGGGACTTGAACGCTAGGCTAGAGTTTGGGTTTTGTTCTGAAATAAATGGGGAGCCATGGATGATGTTAGAGAAAGAGCATGGCACTGGCTTTTAAAGGGCTATTAAGTACAGGGTAGAATCTTAAGTTCTTTTCCCTCATTTGCATGTTTGTGAAAATTAGTTTCAAATAATTCCATGGGAACAGGTTTGACAGCAGAGAAGAGAAGAGAAGGCATAGAGGTTTGGGACAATTAGGCCTGGGGACAATTGGCGCCGATGTGAGAACTGATACAGCCTCCAAGCAGCCAGGCCAGACATTTTATCCCAGGCACTTTTCTGTAATTGAGCCTGGGCTGGGAGCCAAACAGAGAATGGTACACACCCAAGTCGTGTTGTGTGTGGGTGTGTGTGCATAAGCATGTGGGTAGGGGGCCAAGGCTCAAATGCACGTGTCGGGACGCACAGCAGAATCTCCGTAGTATTGTCGGGGTGAGGAGGTAAAGGGCCAGGTTACAAAAGCATCATCTGGCCCCATGCTTCCTAGATTCAACCCCTGGCTTCGGGATTTGTAACCTTGACTAAGTGAATAAAGCCCGCTGCGCCTCAGTGTCCTCATCTGCAAAGTGGGTGTGATGATAATACCTACCCTGGGGCTGTTTTGAGGAATAAATGAGTTAAGGGGCACTGGGGGGCTCAGTAGGTTGAACTTCTGACTCTTGATTTTGTCTCAGATCGTGATCTCAGGGCTTGAGATGGAGGTCCACAACAGACTCTGTACTTGGGTGTGGAGCCTGCTTAAGATTTTCTTTCTCCTTCTGCATCCCCCCCCCCACACCCATGTGTGAGCGAGTGAGCGCTCTCAAAAATATAAATAAAATAAATAAATAAATGAGTTAATGCACTTAAACGCTTAGAATAGTACCCAGCAATAGAATAAGTCCTTGGTACAACGTGGTTCATATTATTACATTATTATTTGCTTATTCTTAGTAGTATCACACCATTATTATCAGTTACAAGACACTGAATTGAGAATGTGGGCACCTTGATTTTATCTTGGACCCTGAGACTCCTGCTTATGTCCCACACTCCTGGAGTGCTGGTTACCCAATCCTCCATTACTCCCCAAACTGCCTCTCCTTCCTTTCACAGGGACGGTCTCCTGGGGCCAAGGTAGTTTGCTATGGCTGTGTCCATGGGCCCAAGGGATCGGATCAGAGATGGCACTTGCCCTGTGCTTCAACAGTCTAGGCATTTGAAATTGGGAGAGAGAGGGGCACTGGGGTAGCTCAGTCCGTTAAGCAGCCTACTCTTAATGATCTCAGGTCATGATCTCAGGGTCCTGAGATGGAGTCCCTGGCTCCACACTCAGTGGGGAGTCTGCTGGGGGGGGTTACTCTCTCAGAGATTCTGTGCCCCCTTCCCCCCACCCGCTCTAGCATTTGCTTGCTTGCACACACATGCGTGCACTTGCGCGTTCTCTCTAATATATAAAGCTTAAAAAAAAAAGAAATTGGGAGAGAGAAAGAGAGTTCCAGAGAGTCTGAGTCAGACCTGACTTGAGGCTGGTCCTATAATATAAGCTCATTTGGGACACAGACCTTGCATGTTGGGGCCCAGCTGTGATGGTAGCTGCAGGTTTCATAAGACACTCCTCTGTCCTTATAATAATAAATTTCCCCTTTCTTCCTTAGATTAGCTTTTGTTGCTTGCAACAAGAGGACTAGAGACACAGTCTAATATATGTATATAATCTTGTTCTCTGTGTATGTGTACTTGTATATATGTTCTCACACACACACACACACACACACACACACACACACTTTCCCCCTTCAGTCACCTGTCATCAAGGTCAAGCAGGTACTCTGGCCCCTGTGGCCAAAAAAGGGACAGCGTATGGCGGGCCAGGCCTTCATCTCTTGCAGCTGCTTCCTCCCACTTGGGCTCCAGTCCTAATGGTTTCCTGAAGTTCCATAAATACAGCTCACACGGCCATGCCCCCATGCCTTTACACACGTGGTGTCCTCTACCCCGATGCCTTCCCTTTTGGCTGACTTCTCCTCCACTTTGAGATTCAGCTCCAGCATCGCTTCCCCCACAAAGCCTCCCCTGGCCCTACGCCTTCCACCCAGTCTGCACTCCACCACCTCTTCCATCTGGCACTCCTCCTCTGTGCTTTGATGATAATTCCACCAACCAAGCACGGGGCAACCATGTCTGCTTACCTTTCTGACTTCCATGGACTGGGAGTCCCTGAGGATAGGGACTGCATCTTCTATGTCTAAATCCCCAGTGCCAAGTGAAGGGGATGCTCAGGACTGACCTGAATGTAGACATCGGGGTGGGGTACATTGGCAGATTTTATGAGTATTTACTATGCATGCTAGGCTCTTTTTGCATGTTACCCTCCTTAATTTTTCTCAGAGCGGACTTCAAGGCATGCATCATTATCTCCATTTTACAGATCAGGGAACTGAGGCTTAGAGGGTATGCTAGTTAGGAATAGGTTCTGTTGCAATTAAGAAAGACCCCGAGGAGAGTTTACTTCTTGCTTCTGTGAAAGTCCAGAGTGAGCTGTCCAGGCTGGTAGGGCCGCTCTTCTGCATCAAATCCTCAGGGTTCACGGCTCTACCTTTCCTAGAATATAGCCCTTGTTTTCATGGCCCAAGATGGTGGCTAGAGCTCCAGCCATCACATCTTTGTTCCAGGTAGAAGACAGATGAAAGAAGAATGAAGAAGAAGGCAAAGGATGCTTGATTTTGAAGGAAGCTTCCCCAGGCTGCCACATGACATTTCTGCTTATATCCAGTCACAAGGCCACCTAGGTACAGGGGAGGCTGGGAAATGTCTTCTGGGTGGCCATGTGCTGAGCTAAAATTTGGGGGTTTTATTACTGTAGAAGAAGAGAGGCAACGCTAGTAGTCTTTGAAGCAGGAAGGTTAAGTAATCTACCCAACGTCACACAGTAGAGAAATTGCCAGAGCTGAAAGTTGAGCTCATCTCCATAAACACCAGAGCCAGTGTTTCTTTTGGTAGGTCATGCTGTTTCCTACAGTCAGGAGCACAGGGCAAGGTGTTTGCAAAATTTTAAAGAAGGAGTGAAGCATGGTAGGGGTTGGTGATAAGGAGATTTCTGAGACCGAGATCAATACAAATATGTGCATTAAAGCACAAGTTGTGGGTCATCCTCCCAGGGATGGACGACCTCCACATGAGGGGCTGGCAAATACCTGTGATACCACCCACCGGCCAGAGCGTCTTCTCTGAGAAGGAGGTTGAGCCAATGCTCCTGGAAAGACTGGGGGGGGGGGGCCCCCCCCTGGGGGATAGCCCCAGGGGCCAGAGTCTTCTAGCCTGAGCCCAGACAGGGCTCCAGGCAGGACCCAGGAGAGGCAAGCCTTTCTCACAACAGTCTCAAGTACCACGTGGCCTCGTGCTGGGTCATGGAGAGAGATTACCAGCTACTGATAGGAAATTGCTGGATTTCACTCCTACCTCAAAGTCTCAAATCACTTCTCGAGTAAAGGTTTGCAGGCTTAAGCCCTCTGGGATTGGATTTTGTTCTGTTCTCCCAGGGGGGCCCCTCCAGGCAAGGTGAGGCCCTCTGGCACCTGCAGGAATGAGCAGGAGGGGTGAGGGGAGGACACAGCCTCAGCCAGTGGAAGCCACGGTGTTCCCTGCCTGATACTGGTGGCGCAGGGAGAGTGGGAGCAGACTGGAGAGCCACTGGGGGGGTGCTGCTGGGCTCTAGCGCTTACAACCTTCTTCCAAGCTCTCCGAACACCCCATCCCTCCAAAAGCATCGCTAATGCTGTTTCTAGCCTCGAATAGCTAGGGCAAGTCACTTCAAATCGCTGGGCCTCAGTGTCCTCATCTATGTAATGGGCAAAAATAGTGTTTTGAGGTCAGAATAAAGGTTACCTATGGTGGGTACTGACAGGGAGGGAGCATGAGGGAGCCTTCTGGAACACTAGGAGAATGCTCTGTGTCTCGGTCTGGTGGTTACTCACGAGGACATTTGGGTGGAGATTCATCAAGCTGCATGCGCACTTCAGGTTAGGACGCTTGATTGCACGTAAGTGGGAGCTCAGTATAAAAGTAAAGGAGCAGGAAAGATGCCCCTCCCCCTCGGGTCTCTCCTAAAGGCTAGTTGTGAGGGTTCACAGAGCAGAGCATTTAGCAGTCTGCCTGGCGCTATCCTGTTCTCTCGTTCCCTGGGTGCACCCCGATGGATCTGTGAGCCATAACCTCAAGGAGAGCAGCTTCCCTGAGTCCTTCTGGGGAACAAAACTGGGAGTATGATTAACTACATAAATCAACTAGGAAGACTTCCCTGACTTATGCAACCTGAGGCATAAACCCAGGTAACAAATGAGACATCCTGATTTTAGGCGGGAGGGGTACCATCCTGCCCACTTGAGAGTTAGCTGAGGCACAGAGAGGGGAAGTCACTTGCCCAGAGTGGCCAGTATGTAGGAGGGCCAGAAAAGACTAGCACCCAGGCCCCTGACTCCTAGTCCAGTGCTCGTGCCAGCGCTGGAATCGCCCAGATGGCCGGATCGTCAGGCCTGGCTCCCCCTCGCCCCCCTGTGGCCAGTCTGGGAACACTCGTGTTGCGAGGCTGCCAGTACTGCCTGTGCAGATGGGCGAGGCAGCAGCCCTCCTCCCTGGAACCCTCTGCACTAATGACTGCTCAGCCATGAGTCATCTCAAAGGATGAATGAGCAAGAGAACATTCCCCACCTCCTTGAGGTGGGGGCGGGAATCCCTGACTGGCTTCCCGGGCTTGCTGCACAGTCTTTGCAAACTCTCTTGCAGGGCCCCCGGGGTTATAGAGGGACAGAGCTGGCAGCTTTACCTCCCAGGTGCCCTGGCTGACCTCTCGACCCAGCCAGCTGTATGCCGAGCCCCCCAAGGCCCCCATATTTAATGTGTCCCAGTGAGAGCTCCATCCACTGCCCATACGGTTCCCCTGTGGTTCCCCTGCTCCCAATGCCTCTTCTTCTCCACAGCCCCCTTCTCCCTGCTTCCAGACATGTACTCTCTAACCCAACCTTATTATCCGCTGGGCCAAGAAACCCTTCCTGGCTGAGGTGAGAGCCTGCCAGGAACACCCACCAACCTTGTGGTCCCACCCAGCCAGTTTCTCCATTCCAATAAATCCCAGTGGGCAGCCAGTCTAAAACAAGGCTTAAAAGCAATTTTCCCATGAATGCCTGGGCCTATTTGTTTGCTCCTCCATTCAGTCATTCCATAAACACTTATTGAGCACCAACACTATGCTAGGTATTATGCTAGATCCTGAGAATACAGACACAAAGCATGACCCAAGGTCCCTAATTTGGGATTCAAAAATGTTCCTTTCCACTCTTCTCCCTTCCCTTTAAGAGCTCTGATTCTATTTTTTTTTCCTGCTTACAAGCTGCATGACCCTGAGCAGAAAGTAAACAAGAAAAAAAATCATTATTATAAATGCCAAGTACTATGCTAGGTGATTTACATGTGTTATTTAATTCACCTGACAACCCTGTGAGGTAATATTATTATTCTTATTTTTCCAGGCGAGAAAATGGAGGCTCAGAGAACTTAAATAAACTTGTCCAAGACCGCACAGTTAGCTGTTGGCAGAGCCAACATTTGCACCCGGGTCACTCAGCCTCCCCAGATCTCTGTTTCCTCATCTGTGAAACAGTATCTGTGCCATAAAATCCATGCTAGACGTACCCAAGCAGGTTCTAGGAAACTTTTCCCTTTTCTTGCCCCTACGTAACGGGTACGGACCTTGGCCAGGGTCTCCGCTCTGCCAGGGGCGGCGTGAAGATTCACGGCTGAAGATGGAGGCTTGTGGGGTCTGTCCAGGGGGGTCCCCAGGCTGCCCTCTCCACCCACAGACACATTTACAGTGCAGAGCTCCGATACTCTCATCCCAGCGTGGCACAGCTCAGTGGGAAGAAGCGGAAAGCGATATGTTGTTGCTTATTTTAAAAGTCAAGTGTGTGTCTCAAAATAATGTTAATGGATTCATCAAAAGACAAGCACAAGGGTGTTCGGAGCAGCTCCATTCATAATGGCCAACAACTGAAAACACCATAAATATCCACCAATGTGAAGTTGAATAAATTATGATTATTTATGTTTCATGTGTATTTACATGTATGCAATAAAATACTACTCAGGAATGAAAAAGAATTCCTCTAACCACATGCAACCACAGGGATGTATCTCACAGATACAATGTTGAAAGAAAGAAGCCAGGTGCAAAAAGATCACATACCGTGTGATTCAACTTATATAAAGTTCAATAAAAGGCAAAGTTAACTGACGGCAGTAGAAACCACAGTAGCGGTTACCTTTGGAGGGGTGTTGGCCGGGAGGGCGCATATGCTTCTTGAGGTGCTGGAAATGTGGAAATAGTCTATATTTTGATGTAGGTGGTGGTTACATGAGTGTATCTATACGTAAAGATTCACTGAGCAGTACGCTTACGATTCATGCCCATCGCTGCATATATGTTATATCTCAATTTAAAAAAATAACTTTAACGTTTACCCGTCACTCCCTCAACTCCCTCAGCATGTGCTGCTCCTGATGGCCGCCTGAAGAATGGATAAATGGAAGCTTTCCCTAAATGGAAGGGAGGGGGTGGGGTGTTTAAGCAGGTGGGAGAATCCAGGGCTCTCCCAGAGGAGATGGCAGGATGGGCACCCCCTGTTCGCAGTCTCCTGCCCCTCACTCTAGGAGCAGGTGGGTGCCTCCTTCTTTAGCCAAGCCCCGAATCACCTGGAAGGAATGTTATCCCTGGTTTGTGGGCTTGTACCCTGGGGTTCTGTCCTGACACACCGCCGTGCAAAACAGACAGCATCAACAATCGGCAGATCCCAATAAAGATCTGCCATATTCTGTTTAAGAAGAGACAGTGTTCGAAGTCCTTGCAGGGGCTTTACCTTGTCCAAATCTCCAGGGTTTATTGGATTCTACTGCTGAGGAAAGAAACCCCGAGAATCGACAGCTTGAGGAAGGTCTCCCGTTGAGTTAGTGGGGAGTTGGCTTGAAACCCAATGTCTTCCATGCCAGTGAGGGTGCCCAATGGCCAGAGCAGGATGCTGCAGTCCGGGGGGACTTGCTCCAGGGGGTCTCTCAGAGAGGGGTGGGCTGTGGCCCCTCAGCGAGGGAACCTGAGCATGAGAAGGAGGAGTATGTGCTGACTGGGCTGGTGTGGGGGAGTCCTTGGACAGCTCTGACTTTCCTTTCATCCCACCTGAGGGAGAAGAGAGCTGGAAGCTATCCTGCTTTTCTGTCTTGGTGACACCCCCTTCCCCTTCCCCTCTGCCCTCCTCCTAGGCCTCTGCCTGCTACCCCTGGTGGTTCTGAACCCTTTCAGTTCAATTAGGGATACTGTTTTTGCTTTCAGAGGATTTGCCTGTTGGGAGGGCTGAGAATGGAAGCTAGGGCAGGAGAGGCCAGGGCTGGAAGGCAGCCTTGTGCAGAAAAGAGGGCCTGGGAGGCTGGAGCAGCTCACACTGGTGCAGGGCAGTTAGAGGGGAGGTGGTGGCTGGTTGATTCTTATTCAAGGGGAAACAACACCTATGGTTCATCTGCTGCATGGGGAAAAGGGTGAATAGACACAAAACCTGCCCTCCAGCCAGCCCGGAAGGACAGAGAAACAGCTCAGCCTTTCCTTCTAGAAAGTTCCCTCCACTAATTTCTATCCTTCCTATTAGTTTACTCTCCACCCTTTTCTTCAGTCTTCAGTGGAAACGGAGAGGGTGAAGGAAGTCAGGGAGGAAAGAGACACTCTGTCCAAACCCCACCTCCTTGCCTGCTCCCTGAGCTCATAAGAAATCTCTCCTAGACCCTCCCTCATTTAGGGAAGGCCACCTCCTCTGGGTCTGAGATGGCACTGGTGGCGGACCCAGAGTCCAGACATCCCAGGCCACTGGCAGTGGCAAGTTGCTCCAACGAAACCCACACGTTCCACACTGCAGGGCTTCTGGGCCACCCATTTGATTATCAGGTATTTCCCAGTTTTAATCTTATTTTTTAGTGGATAGGTCCCCAAATCCCAAAGCCACAAACACGTTCCGTTCCTAACCCCAAGCACCTAGTTCTGAGATAACCCACTTCACCTGTTTCTTGAGTTTCCTTCTGAAGATATGTAGAGACCCATAAATGCACGTATGTTCTATCCTCCTATGCTTTACACAAACATACAGTTCTTGAACTTTTCATAGGGTATCTTGGAGGGGGTTCCAGATGAGTACCTACACGTCCCCTTGTTTTTATACAGCTGCATAGTATTCCCTTGTATGGATTATAACACACAACCAAAGCACCTACTTAGCACCAGGGACCGTGCTCGGCAGTGCCTTCTAAGGGTGAACAAGTCAATCAAAAGGTTCCTGCCCTCCTGAGGCTTACAGTCAAGGTGAGTTGAAGGTAAGAACATAGGCAAATACCTTTGACGCTTAAGAAGTTTTGTAACGGGGAAACTATGTTTTCAAATAGAAAGCCAAGGGAGTGGCAGAAAAGGCTGCGGAAGGAAGCCGTGTCTATGGTGAGGCCAAGTGGGCATTACCCGGATGGGATGCCAGTAGGGAGGGAAGACAATTTTAAGTGGAGGGAACAACGTGTGTATGAGGGAAGACACCCTGGGCACTTCGTGATTCAGTATGGGGTGGGGTGGGAAAGACATTGGTGAGGTCAGAGAGGGGGCTTGCTTTGTCAGCCATGGAAGAGCAAAGGGCTTTGGACTTGACCCGTGCCATGGGGAGCCTGGAAGGGATTCAAGCAGGACTGATATGATCGCACCTGTGTTTTGGAAAGATCCCAGGCGCTGCTGTGTGGAGGGAGGATGAGTAGGATGAGGGACACAGGAGCAGCAGGGAGGCCAGCTGGGTAGCCATCCTCCAGGCCTGAGGTCTCACAGGCTCGCTGGCTCAGCAGGGGCAGCCCCGGCCCCACCCTGCCACCATGTGGATGTGGGGAAGTCACAGCCTTTTCTGGCCACATTCCCTCACCTCCAAAATGCGCGGAGGGGGGGGGTGTGCATTAGACAACACCGCCCTTCTGCTCCCCACACCTTTTTCCTACCCTGGATGCTCCAATGCAAACTGGGTGCTCCATCTGTCACCCAACTTGGCTCTCCCTCATCCCTTTGCAAGCATGTGAGTGCTTGGAGCCTGCAAATCACTCAACCAGCTCCTACCCCCTCGCCCTGCTCCACACTTGCAGGCAGACTCCCATTCTTCAGGGAAGCACTCGCTCTCTCCTGGCTGGCTCTTCAGCCATTTCTTGGGGTCCCAGTTCTATACAGGTTTCTCTGGTTCTCCGACGGGTGTCTAAGCCCAAGGATGCCCAAACTTAGTACCTCTCCTTGTCTGGGGGTGCTCTCTACCTCTCCTCTCTAGACTCCCTATTCTCCATTGGATGCAGTTGATCCTTTCTCAGCAAGCCCCCCTCCCCCTTCCAGAGAACTTCCCACGGACTGGTTATTTGCTTCCCTCCAGATCCACTTTCTGCCCTTCTCCGCTTTGCTTTGTGCCCCAGAAAGCTGACCTCAGCCTCTGCATCTTTTGGTCTCTGCGCTCTGGCTTCTGGGTGGGCTGGGCGGACGGAGGCGGCAGCAGTAGATCAGAGAGCAGCAGGACAGAAAGCCACCGTACTTAGCGCCCCCCCCTTGCCAGGCTGCAGTTTGGGCCCGGGCTGCATTCCGCAGGCTGCAGCTTCTGTTGGGTGGGCTGCCAGCTCCCCCAGGTACAGCTCTCGCCAGGCCCCTCCCCCGCTCCCTCCCATCCCCCCGCCCCCTTCCTCCACCAGCCCTGCTTCATCATCTCTTACTCACTTCTTTAAAGCTGCCCACACCTCTGTAAATAGTTCCTTCATTTATGCCTGCAATTAAACCTTTGAGTGTGCCCTGTGTTTCCTGCCAAGACTGATGGGTGCCCCCACCCGTCACTTCCCTCCGCCCTCCTGCTGGGGAGAGGAAGTTTGCCAGTCTGCCCTTGGGCAACAGTGATTCTTCCCTTGGATGCTGAACAAGTGGCTTATGCTCTCAGGTTACTGGACAAATGGGAATAACCAATCAGACTTCATTTCTCGGGTGACTGTGAGGATGCGGTGTGTGCCCGTGAGTCATGTGTCTAGCAGGGTGCCTGGTGTATTGTAGAATTTTGGTGAATGTTCGGTTCTTTCCCCTCTGGGCAGTGGCTTCCTCTCCACACCTGCTAACTCCTGACCTGGGGAAGAGCATTCCCTCGGAGGGGTGTCTGGGCCCAGGAGAGAATCAGGGGCTGAAGGGAGGGCTCCTGATCAAAACTCCTGTCCCCAAACTATAAGAGTGACTCAGTTCACCTACAGAGTGCCTCTCAATGCTTTGCCTTCCGAAGAGCAGGCTGGGGTGTGTGTGAGATCAGCTTATTACAGGGGGGCTGGAGAGGCTGCTCCCTTTCCCTGGGCCCACGCTGTCCGCCATTAGCATACCCCGGCCAGGCGCTGCTTTCACTCCATTAGCCTTCAGGAATAAAAAGAACGATTTCTTAAGTCAAGAATAATTATTTCAACCAGCTTTCCTTCTCAGCTCACTGCTGCACCAGCTGGGCTGCGTGTGCTGGCTGACAAATTAATTTCTATTATTTATATTGGGCTAGAGAGGAGCCACATGCCTGGGGAATGGTGGGGGGGGGGAAGAGGGGTGCTGCGGGGAGAGGTGGGAGATGGAGATGGAGAGACAGGGACAGGGAAGCAGGAAGAGAGGTGTACAGGGGAGGTCAGAAACAAAGAAGCTGAAGAAAAGACAGTTGTGGTTGGATGGAAAGAAGCCAGAGGGAAGGCAGGCTGGGGTGGGCTCCAGGCTTGAGGGCCAGCCTGGAGGCTGGGGTGTGGGCACTCACTCTGCTCTCTGTTTCTGTGGGGAAGGCTGGGTCAGGGCACAGAAGCCAGCAGGAGTCCACCCCACCAGGAGATCTGCCAGGGAACCAGCCTCCGTGTCCTCCCGATCCGGGACACGCACTGGCATATCATCTAGCACTCAGGGTGAATGCTTTTCACGACCCATCAAAATGCACAGAAACGTCTCCGTCTTCCCCAGCCTCCCTGACTCCTGCCAGCACCATGCCTCCTCCCTGAGAGACTAAGAATGCCTCACTGAGCTTATCCCACCTGAGTCAGAACTGCTGGAGGCTTTGAGGACACGTGCCCCTATCCTCCCCTCCTGTGCCCCAATCCCCTCCCTGTTCTTCCTTCTTCCTTCCCCTTTTTCCTTCCCTCTCACTTCCCCTTCCCCTGGTGGGATGGAGGGGGAACTGGCATGGTAAGCACCTTCCCCTAGGGGAGGTGGGGGGGACACAGGATGCAAACACCCCTTCCTCTCTGCGGAGACTCTGGACCTCTCCCTCCAAAGTCAGGGAGAGTGGGTCAGGGTCTGCCTCTCCATCCGCACTTCCTACCAGGATGCAAAGCCAGAGTTCTCTGGCTATCCAACCTTAGCCCTGCCTCTTTTTAAATGATACATATTACACATTTATTTATTTATTTATTCATTTTCTTTCTTTTTTTTTTTCTTTTTGTGTGGAGAAAAGCCTTTAGGGTGAAGCTTGAAGAGTTTTTATATACGTGTACACATACCCTCATAACCATCAATCACTTAGATCTCCAGAGAAGACAGTTCCGGGGATGCCGGTGTGGCTCAGTGGGTGAAGATCTGTCCTCAGCTCAGGTCACGATCCCAGGGTCCTGGGATCGAGCCCCGCATCAGGCTCCCTGCTCAGTGGGGAGCCAGCTTCTCCCTCTTCCTCTGCTGCTCCCCCTGCTTGTGCTGTCTTGCTGGGGCTTTCTCTCTCTCAAATAAATAAATAAAATCTTATAAAAAAAATAGTTCCAGCACCGCAGAAACCCCCTCTCACCACAGTCCCAGTCTATGCCCACCCCAGCCCCTGCCACCTAGAGGTAACTATTCCTCTGGTCTCTATCACCACGGATTAGGTCTGCTTGTTAGTGAGCTGTGTGTAAGCAGAACTAGGCAATACATACCCTTTTGTATCCGGCTTCTTTTGCTCCACGTCCTGTCCGCGAGGCTCGTCCATGTTGCTGGTTGTAGTGGTAGCTCGCTGTTCTTCATTGCTGTCGAGTACTCCATTGTATGATAGCTCATTCTTCTCTCTCCCTCTTTTTAAGATTGATTTATTTATTCGAGAGAGAGAGAACACAAGTGGGAGGGTCAGAGGGAGAGGGTCTTAAGGAGACTTCCCACTGAGAGGAGCCTGAGGCCTTGGGGCTCGAACTCGGGGCCCCGAAATCACGACCTAAGCGGAAAGCAAGCGTCAGATGCTTAACCGACTGCACCACCCAGGCTCCCTTCGACCATCCTTCTCTTGATAGATATCTGGGTTGTTTTAGTTTTTGGCTCTTATGAATAAAGCTCCATGAACATTCTTGTACCTGTTACGCCCTGCACATTGAGAGCGGTGTGACCTCAGGCAAGTGTGATGGTTGCGATTTGTAAGAAATGTGTTTGGTCTTTGTCCCTGGCTTCTAGCTCACAGCCCCCAAACTGCTTGGCCTTCCCCTGAGTAACAAGAGAAATGGGAACATCTTTTGTCATAATGCTTAGACTCTTGTCCTCAGTTTCCAAAATGGCTGCAAAGCCATAAAGTTGATGTGGGTGTCTTGTTATTGGTAACAAGGCCCTTCCATCACACCTGTGTTGGTGTTAATGGGGTGACTTCTGGAAATCTTCTAAGGATGGGAGCTGGTTGTCAGGGGAGCCAATCTTGACTAGAAGATCAGAACTTTCCGCCCCACCCCCGATTTCCCCAGCAGGAGTAGAAGGGCTAGAAGTTGAATCAATCATCAATGGCCGATGAATAAATCAATCATGTGTATGTAATGGGGCCTCCATAAAAACCCCAAAAAGGAGGGGTTCAGAGAGCTTCCACATGCCACCGTTGCGGGCCCCAAACTCCACCAGGACAGAAGTTCCTTCGTTCCTATGTATCTCTTCATCTGACTGTTAATTCGTGTCCTTTAATATTCTTTGTAATAAATGGGTAATCAAGAGATTTAAACAGGTTTCCTGAGTACTGTGAGCCACTCTACCAAATTAATCAAGCCCAAAGAAGGGGTTGTGGGAACCTCCAGTCCATAGCCAACTGGCCAAAAGCACAGGTAATAACCTTGGCTTGTGCTTGGGATCTGAAGTGGGGAGGGCATTCTTGTGGGACAGAGCCTTTATCCTGTGGGGTCTGTTGCTGTCTCCGGGTAGATAGTGTCAGAATTGAGTTGAATTGTAGGATACCCAGCTGCTGTCATGGAGAATTGCTTGGTGGTATGTAAGGAACCCACCACCATTCTACCCATACGTTGAAATTGTGGGTGCAGAATCTTTTAGCAAGGTACCTAGCTTCTCTGAGCCCCAATTTCCTCATCTCTGAAATGAGAGAGAGGGAAGCTGTCAACTGCTGACTTGCTGTTAGGCGATCATGAGGATTAAATGAGATAACTCACGCAAAGTGACAAAAACCACACCTGAGACACGGGAGGGGCTTAATGCCATTTCCTCTATCTGTGATCTGTTGGGAGCTGGGAAAGGCGGCTGCAGTATATAATTTTCAGCTGGGATTCTGAGGTCAGAAAGCTATCTCAACAGCAACCACCCCCACAACAAAATAATCATAACAACATTGATGACCATTTATTTTTTATTTTTTATTTATTTATTTTTTAAAAAGATTTTATTTATTTATTTGACAGAGAGATAGAGAGCCAGCGAGAGAGGGAACACAAGGCAGGAGGAGTGGGAGAGGAAGAAGCAGGCTCCCAGCTGAGGAGCCCGATGTGGGGCTCAATCCCAGACTGCCAGGATCACGCCCTGAGCCAAGGCAGACACCCAACGACTGAGCCACCCAGGCGCCCTGATGACCATTTATTGAGCACTCACATGGCCGATGTGATGCTACAGAATTCTACTGTCATTTTTACCATCACCCATAACTGCTCCCTGAGACCCAATTCTCTGTGGCCTTTCAGGCTTCCTAGAGCATCACGAATGATTTTCGTCTTACAGCTGGGGAAACTGAGTCACAGAATAAAAGATTTGCTCCAAATCATTCATTCATTTGGCCTGACAGTCAAGATGTGTCTCTTTTACTCCTGTGCCTTCTCATACCCAGTAGAGGGCCTGGCTCAGGGTGGATGCTCTTGTTTATGGAATAAATAGAAAATGAAGCCTCTCCTGTGCCCAATCCTTCCTCCTGGGCAGCCTTTATCAGGGAATTATGACTGTCACTCTCGGTGCATGATTTTCCCCCTAGAGAGGCCTCTCTTGCAGGAAATGCCCATGCAAACAAGCAACGGGGAGCTTTCCAGCCACTTCTGAAAGTGAACTGGGTCACCTCATTTGCTCTTGACCCAAATATGGGAGAACCCCAGCCTCCTCGGCTGATAGGAAACTCCCAGGGATTGTCACATCTGGCCTCTGGCCTGGGATAGGTCCTAACCTGCCCTCTAAAGGCCCTAGAGAAGGGGCTGCCCTAATGCTGGGCATGCAGTGGGGACAGTGCCGGGATACCTGACTCCAGGGTGGCTTTCCCCCACGGCCTGAGTGGCCTCTGGTGGCCTCTCTGGCCCCTGCTTTCTTTGTCTAGGACAGGTCTGGATGAATGCAAATGCCTTCCAGCTGCAAGGTGTGCTTTGGAAGCCAGATAGGGGCAGCTGGGCTCCATTTCTGGGAATTCGGTGAGCCAGTGGGGGGGGGGAGGCTGCTGCAGCTCTGCTCAGGGCCTTGGGCCTTAGAGGGCCCACAGAGCTTTCTTCCCCTGCTGCAGCCAGTTAGAGGAGGGACTGCTAATTACAAGGTGGAGGGCCGCTAATGAGCCCGCCAAGGACCTCAGAGACAGCTCTGATGGCGCTAAAGGGCTTCCCTGAGTTTCCTTAAAAGCCCCAGTGGCAGTGAAGCCTCCATTAGCGGGAGGATTAATCACCAGACAGGTCTCGGTCACCCCCTTTCAAGGTGCCCCCAGCTGTTCTCAGCTGGCCCTGCAGCCCCCTGCTGTGCCCTTAGCGTTTAGAGATGCCCCCATCCCTGACCTGCCCTATCTGATCTCAAATGAGGCCCTGAGTAGGGAAATGGGCCTGGGGGACATGGGGGGACAGAGGAATGGGGGATGGAGACCTGCAAAACAGGGGCAGGGGCCTCTAGGGAGCCACTGCAGAGGTTTCCAGAGACCCCCCAGGAGAATGCAAATGATATGCAAAATATGCAAACCATTAGTGATTAGCAGTGGGTCAACAGCTTGGGTCATTTGAGTAATAAGTTGACAGTTCTGTGCCCAAAGCCTCTGATTAGGCCCAGGGGAAGGTCAGGCATTGTGACCTCTGTCAGCCTAGACCAGGACTTCTGACCCCTCAGCTTGCCAGCCCTCCTGGCACCCTCCCAGCCCAGCCCCCCTTTCCCCCCACCCCCAGAAGTGAGGGGTTCAGGCAGCCAGAGGCTCAGAGAAACCCCTGTTCAAGCTGCAAACTGCCCCACTCTTTCCAGAGCCTAGGGCAGTCCCTAGTCCTGAGGGGGCCATGCCAGGCTCCGAATCCCTCCTCCCCCCTCCCTTTTCGTGGGATGTGAATTCCCTTTCCTCCCTCCCCCATCCTGAGTTTACCCCTCCAGTCACTGAATCTGTCCCCTTTCTGTGCCTGACCCTCTAGCTGTCCCTACCTCCTGCCTGCCCCTCTCCACCTGTCAGTTATCCGTGACCTTCCCTCAGTGCTCTTGGTGGAAAACTTACCAATTTCAACACCCTCGTGGCCCAGCCCCTCAGTTTGCACCTGGTTCTCATCTAATGGGTTCAGAGGGCCCAGCCAGCCCTGGTGGCGCTGGTTGGTGGAGGAATAGGACCTGCTCCATCATCTCACTCCATCTAGAAAACCCACCGCTGCCAGTCACACCTGCCTCTGAGGGCAGCATGGAGGGCACCCCGAGAGGTCACCTTGTCCATCTCCCTGCCTCCCACCAGGCCACGCTGGACATGCAGAGAGGCCTTCCCATGTTGGCAGGACCCAGGAAGGTTGCACGGCTTTCTGAACCACCCCAGCCTGCCCCCAGCGCCTATTTGAAGGTGACAATTCTTCCTGGAGTCTTCGTCATGGTATGAGGAGAGAAGAGAATTAATATATTTGCAAACTCCCTCTGTGTGCCAAGCAGGGTCTAGGTATCATAAAATGCAGTAGGGGGCAGTGGAATGGATGTCTTCAGAGTTCCTTCCTCAAGGTGCCCTGCCAGCCAGGGGAGGTCTGCGAACCCGGCAGGGCTGAGCAGGGAGCTCCACCTCTGGATGTGTCTCTGGGAAGGTGAGAGGTCCTGAAGCAGGACGGGGAGAGGAGGCAACCAGCTCCACCTTCACCCCAGGAGACGGGGTGCAGGGCCTCAGACTCATGACACTGGAGCCCAGGGTCTGATCCACTGTGGTGGTAGATATGGGTAACGAAGGAGAGCGGACCCCCCCCACCCATCCCCGTGCTGGCTCCTCCTCTCAGCTCCTATGCCTGCTCCCTCGGGTGCAGTCTGCAGGAGGGTGGGCTGAGGTTGGCCTTGTCCTACCTGGGAGCACTCAGAGCCAGACATATTGCTGGGGGTGGCTGTGGTGGTGTTGGTCCCTTATTTAGCCCGTGGACACTTGCCTGCTCCCAGTTTCCATCATCACTCTCCCTTCCCATCCTGGAGACCGAGGCCAGGAGGTGAGTTACCCATTTATTACAAAGACTATTAAAGGATACGAATTAACAGTCAGTTGAAGAGATACATATGAACAAAGGAACTTCTGTCCTGGTGGAGTTTGGGGTCTGGCACGATGGCATGTGGAAGTTCTCCGAACCCCTCCTTTTTGGGGTTTTTATGGAGGCTCCATTACATACACATGATTGATTAAATCATTGGCCATTGATGATTGATTGATTGAACTTCTTTTTCTTTTTTAAGATTTTATTTATTTATTTGACAGAGAGAAAGACAGTTGGGGAGAGAGGGAACACAAGCAGAGGGAGTGGGAGAGGAAGAAGCAGGCTCCCAGTGGAGGAGTCCAATGCTGGTCTCGATCCCAGGACTCCAGGATCACGCCCCGAGCCGAAGGCAGACACCTAATGACTGAGCCACCCAGGCTCCCCTGATTGATTCAACTTCTAGCCCTTGTTCCCCAGCTGGGGAAATCGGGGGGTGGGGCTGAAAGTTCTGACCTTCTACACCCTGGACTCTGCATTCTGAAAACTCTTACACATGTCTTCACTGCTGGCCACTCCCCTTCCCCCCAACCTCTGGGATGGGAACCCCCATTGCCCAGTCTTTTCCTCCCCTCCCAGTCCAAACCCCCACCCAGCGGTGTCCTTTGTGACATTGCTAGGATGGCTGAGGTTCAGACCCCCGCCTCCCAGGGGCCTCTCCAGTGTGTGAGCAGCGTCAGCTTTCCATCACAGTCCCCCACACCCCTGCCGTGACCCAGCCGCTGGCTGCCCCTGACCTCCAGGCAGTGTAGGACCCTCTTTCAGCTCTCCTCTCCACCCGCCCACCTTCAGCCTCCAGCTGCCCTGCTTGCTGCCAGGCTGTAAGGCTGGCTATTTCTGCAACCCCGAGGGGGGATCAGGTGTGTAGAAGTGGGGGCCTGGCTCCTCCCTGGGGCCCTGAGAGGAATTGAACAGCTTCTTTTCCCTTCTCCAATCGCAACCTGAGCCCCCATCTCACAAACTGGAGCAGAGAAATGTACAGCTAAGAAAGGGCCTGCAGAACGTTTCTGGGTTCTGGGCAGCCTGAGGCCCAGGATGCTTTGTTGGTCTGGGTCTGAGGCTGGAAAGGGTGGGCAAAGAAGGAAAAAGAGATAGAGCCTGGATTAGGACACTCGGCTCAAGATCAAATTTAAAGGGCACCAAAAACAACAACAACAACAAAAACCCAAACCCAAGACAAAACAAAAAAACCCCAGTAATCAAGAGAAATAATATATTTTTAAAGATTTTATTCATTTATTTATTTGACAGAGATAGAGACAGCCAGCGAGAGAGGGAACATAAGCAGGGGGAGAAGGAGAGGAAGAAGCAGGCTCATAGCAGAGGAGCCTGATGTGGGGCTCGATCCCATAACGCTGGGATCACGCCCTGAGCCGAAGGCAGACGCTTAACTGCTGTGCCACCCAGGCGCCCCGAGAAATAATATTTTCATGCAATATTTAAAAAAATTAGAATCAATGCAAAACAAAATCCATGTTTGTCGTAGGAAGAATAATGCGCCCCACCCCCAAGGTCTGTGTCCTAATCCCCCAGAACCTGTGAATGTGTTAAGTTATATGGCAAAGGGGAATTAGGGCTGCAGATGGAATTCCTACTATTAGTTAGCTGACCTTAAATTAGGGAGATGAGCCTGGGGTGTCCAGGTGGGACCACTGTCATCACAAGCGTCCTCAAAAGTGGAAGAAAAAAGCAGAAGAGCCTGAATCAGGGAAGAAAATATAATGACAGGAGCAGAGTCAGAGTGACATGAAGTGATGAATTGTGAAATGATGGAAATTCTGCTGGCTTTGAAGATGGAACGGGGCTGTGAGCCACGGAATGCAGGCAGCCTGTAAAAGCTGGGAAAAGCAAGAATGTAGATTTTCCCCTTGCGCTTGCAGAAGTGAATGAAGTACTGCCGACACCTAGGTTTTGCTCAGTGAGATTGATGCCAGGCTCTGTCCTTACAGAGATGGAAGGTAACACATTTGTATTGTCTTCAGCCACTATGTTTGCAGTAATTGGATACAGCAATAGGAAATTAATTCAATAATGAGCCAAATATGAACATTTTAAATAAAAAACAGGGTCAGGAGACTCTAGGCTCCTGGCAGGAGTATATAAATATTGAGATCTTGAATGTCTGAAATATCTTTATTCTACCCTCCCTTTGGTTATAGTTTTGCTGGGTATGCAATTCCAGATAGAAATCCATGTCCCTCAGAATTTAGAATGCGTGGATTTATGGTTTTCTAGCTTCTACTGCTGTGGTTGGAAAATCTAAGTCCATTCTGATTCCTTTTTCTTTGCAGGTGACTTAATTTTTTTTTTTAAATCCAGAGAAGCTTTTAGGGTTTCTTTTTTATCAGTAGTGTTTTGAAATTTTATAATCATGTGGCTTTATAGAAGTCCTTTTCTCCTCATGGTTCTGGATGACCTCAAGCATGTCTCTTAGTACTGGGAATTTTTCTTGTATTACTTCTTTGCTTATTTTCCTCCTTCTCTATTCTCTGTTTTTCCTTTTCTGATGCTCGTATAAGACATATGTTGGATCTTCTCAATGACCTTTGAATGTTCTTATTTTTTCTCTCCCATTTTCCCACTCTTTGTCATTTCGTTGTACTTTGTGGGAGATTTCCATAAATTTATTTCTACACTATTATATTGAAGTTAAGCAGCTATCCTTTTAAATTAAATTATTTTTCATTTTTAAGAACACTTGTTTTCTGAATGATTCCTTTTATAGTATGTTATTTTTATTACATAAATCCAACATATTCTCATCTCTCTGGAAGTAGTTGTTTTATTTTTTGGAAATAGTTTTTTTAAAAGATTTATTTATTTTTAGAGATTGAGGGAGAAAGAGAGAGAGAGCATATGAGTAGGGGGAGGGGCAGAGGGACAGAATCTCAAGCAGACTCCCTGCTGAATGTGGAGCCTGACATAGGGCTCAATCTCACGACCCTGAGATCACGACCTGAGCTGAAATCAAGAGTCTGACACTTAACCTACTGAGCCACCCAGGAACCCTTCTCTGGAAATCATTTTTATATTGCTTTCTCTTTTGTTAGTTTTCATCTGCTTCTTGCGTGGTTTCCATCTTGTCAGATTTCCTTTTTTTCTGTTTGGTCTTTGTCTTTCAAACTGAAGACTTTTTGCACACATGTGGTGATCCCTGCTCTCTGTTCGTACTTAAACGTTTGTTAGTAGGAAATCATTTGACAGCTCCACAGGAAAGGCTGTCAACCAGTGAGCCTCATGGATAGGTGATCAGGTGGAGACCTAGCTGCTTCACTGGCAGATTCCCAATGTCATCATATATACACTTTTCTCTCGGGATAGTCGGTTTCTCCAGGGAGAGATTCTCCAATCTCCTCCTGGGAGTATAAACCCGGCTGCCAGCATGCTTAGAATTGAGTAGGGGAAGAGAGCTGAAGTCCCACTACTCAGGGTACAGACTTTCACTTATCATCTCTCCCAGTGAAACACCTACCGTGAGTGGTTTGGCTCCCTTAAAGGTGCCCACATTGTCATTCCTTGAACCTGTCAATGTGAACATACTTGGAAAGAGGATCTTTGTAGGTGTAATTCAGCTAAGGGTCTTGAGAGGAGGTTATCCTGGAGTATGAAGGTGGGCTCTACATCCAAGGACAAGTGTCCTATAAGTGACATACGGAGAAGAGACACACAGAGAAGAGGAGGCATCATGTGAGGATAGCAGCAGAGTTCGGAGTTATGTAGTCACAAGGCAAGGAACCCCTGGAGCCACTGGAAGTTAGGAGGGCCAAGGAAGGATTCTGCCCTAGAGCTTTTGGGGGCAGCACATCCCTCCTCACACCTTGATTTCATGCTTCAGATCTCTAGAAGACCCCAAGCCATCCATTTGTGATAATTTGGTATGGCAGCCCTGGGAAACTTACATAGTGCCTTACGTCCACCTGGTCTGTTATCCCTGAGACCAGACGCCCTTTGGTTCAACCTCTCCTGGGAATAAACCTCCAGGCTTCTGCCGAGTTGGGGACAGGGTAACTGATAGGTCTGAGAGGAGACCCGATGGCCTAACTGTTCCTACTAGCGACTTTTTAAGCCAGTATTCCAGTTTTCAACCCCGCCTTCACTCCCCCCTTCAGTAGTACTTGGTGCTCCAGCCTCCTGTAATGTGAATTGTCTGGCCTCTTTTTGGCACAGTCCCTCCAACTTGTGGGGATTTTTACAGTAAAGATGTATGCATGTATGTATTACACTCTGCTTTTTACAGTAAAGATCCATTACCACCCAGCTGTCAGCTTTCTGACTTCCAAAATTGCAATGATACCTCTTATCTGCTATCACTTCTTCTTCCATTCTTTTTGTGATTTTTTTTTCCTTTAAAAAGATCTTTAAGGGGCGCCTGGGTGGCTCATTAGGTTGAGTGTCTGACTCTTGATTTCAGCTCAGGTCATGATCTCAGGGTTGTGGGATCCATCTGCGTGGGGCTCTGTGCCTAATGGGGAGTCTGCTTGAGATTCTCTCCCTCTCCCTCTGCCCCTCCCCCAGCTTGCACTCTCTCTCCCTGTAAAATAAATAAATCTTTAAAAAAAAGATCTTGAGCTGCATTTAGCAACGTTTTAGAAAGCGGCAGAGATAAATGTGCACACTCAATTACTTTGTTTAATCAGAAGATTCATATTCTTAATTTTAATTATTTGAGTTTGATTGCTAGAAGGAAGGCCATGCACTCTCTAGTTTGCCACGGGCCTCACCACTCCCTGCAGTGCTACACCTGGTCTGATTTGCACATTTATGTTTCCCACCTGGCTTCCTCCTGTAGGCGTCTACATTTGTTATCACTGGTTCAAGTACACCTCCAGAGAACCACAGTGAAGGAGGGCAATGGGTATTTGGCAAGACAACTTCTAGTTCTCCCCACTTAAAAGATCCTAAAGCTGGGCTGGAGATATAGACTAATTGGTATTTAGAAGATTGGCGCAGGAGAGGAGGAACTTAAGGATGGCTCGCCTTGGCTTGGTTGAATATCTAATTCCTGGGGGTGTATAACCTACTGGTTCCTGTTTTATAGCCCCTGCCTCAGTTTCCCCATATGCCCAATAGGCCCAATCATCTACGCGCAGTGGAGTGAGGTTGGCATGGTAGATAAGACATAAAAAGCCTCAACAGAAGGAAAACTGGGAACTTCGCTAGTTTCACTTTTATCTGTAGTGTTACAAGTTATCTTGATTGGCACTGAATTGATTGCTCAGATATACCTGCTCTCCTCCATTGGAACCAACCACCTGGGCCACCTGGAAGGAGAGCTCTTGATACTAAGAGTCACAGTCTGGGAGTCCTGCAAAGTGATGTTTCTCATCTGAGAGACCCAAACACCCTACTCTGGGTTCCTCAGCCGTCCCCATATCAGTGTCAAGGGATGTAGGGATCTTTTAGCTAGGAAGACACAAAAAAGCAGGAAGAGGGATTCTGGGAGGAGCTAGAGTTGCAGTGGTGGTTGAGGCCAAGGTCTTAGCTCAGGACTCTATGGTGAGCTTTGAAGGGGATGCCGAGCAGGTGCTGTGTGGGGCAAAGGGGAGAGGGGGGTGAAACCGGCAGCAATTCTCCAGTAAGGGCCAATTAAGGATCGGTGAAGTGTTCAACTTCTCCTCCTCCTCCCATCCCTCTCCTGCCTCCTAAAGCCCCAGGGGACACGGTGGAGGAGTTCTGATCAGTGGGGGCTGTTGGCTGGATTGAGTTGAATGGCTGCATCCCAACCATCTGTCTTCCCAGGAGAATACGGGGCCCAGGATTTCAGGCCGTAACTGCTCTCTCCAGATCAGCCGGGGGCGGCCACTTCCTCACCACCCACCAGGACCATGCTGCTAGTCCTGGGCAAGGGGAGCTGAGGGGTAAAGCAGAATCGTACAGCCCCAGAGCCCGGCCACCTCCTCTTCTCTTCCCCTCTCCCCTGATCCTGCCTTTCCCTTGCCATGCCCCAGGAAGCACCAGACACAATCAGCAACTTTTATTTTTTTAAAAAATAGAAAGGCACTTTAGGGCTTTTACGGAGGAGGCTGCGGCCCATTAAGACACAAATTAAATCTTTGTGGGAATAGGCAGAGTGCAGATTCCCAGAGTGAGGACGCCCCCTCCCTGCTAGTTCTGCCCCCATCCCCGGGCTTCCACCAGCTCTGGGCCCCCCCTCCCTCCCTGTAGGATTTAAAGTGCATCTTAGGGGTTGAAGGAAAACTACTCAGTCTTGGCATTGAGTAGGTCTTAGGGAGGGGCTAGAGCAGGGTAGGAGGAGAGAGAGAGAGGAGCAGGTGAGGGAGGAGTAGGGGGAGGGCAGAGGAAGGGAAGGGGGCACTCGGCCAAACACCCCACGCGTTGTTTTCTTTGGCCCTCTCGCCAAGTGTAGCAAGGAACTACTCTTGTTATCCCCTATTATACAGATCAAAAACTGAGCCTTTGAGAAGTTCAGAACATGGCCGAGGTCATACTGCTAATGCCAGCTGGGATTTGAGTCTCCTTTTAGAGGGTTGGGGAGAAGAAAATGGGGAGAGAGATACACGCACACTGTTCCCCCTTCCTCCACCCACCCCCCTCTTCATTCCCCTTCCCAGCATTTCTCTGCAGCCTGACCATTACTCAGGAGCCAGGAAATCCTTCTAATCCTTGCATTTTCCTGGGAATGGTCACTCTTGAGGGTCCCCCAGAGAGGTGTGCTTTATTTGGGCCAGGGCGGCAGAGCACATAAGGCACCATGGCTGAGCGGGTGTTGGGTGAGGGACCATTAGCCAATCTATCCAATGGACCTGTTTGGAGCCACACCAGGCCAAGGCGTTTGGTCATCCGATTTGGACAAAGAGGGACAGGCAGAGGCTGAAAGGGCCTTGGGCCTGGCAGACGCCACAGTGGAGGGGTTGGGGGCCAGTGGGGGGAAAAGGCAGGGGGTGGGGCTTTCTTCGAGAGGCGCTGGGCCCCCTTGCCTTCCTCACACTTGTGCTGCTGGCCTGTCACTCATCCACTCAGCAAATATTTATTTAGCACCTGCCGGGCAGCTGGCGGGGGGCTAAGTGCTTCAGCGAGAGAGCATTAAGAACGAGAATAATGCCCTACTTCATCTTTCTGAGAAACACATTTCCCCACAATTTTAACATTTCTGAAATCCAGATAAGTCTTTCAAGCAGTGAATTTTAGTTATTTAGAGCAAAGTTTTATTTTTCTTGGAGGTACATGAAGTCATGGTGCATCCAAACCATGACAGCTTGGATCTGATGACATCTGGTAATAGCTATGCTTACAGTACTTTCTGCGTGCCAAGCACTGTTCTAATGGCTCGGCATGTGTGGTTAGCACATTAGGTCCTCCCAACCACGGCTGAGGTCGGAATCCTTGCTGTTCCCAATTTAGAGATAGGAAAACTGAGGCACAGAGAGGGGAATTCTCCTTTCCCCTTCAAGGCAGGGAGAGCCCCATCGGTTGCCTTATGAGCACCAATGCCAGGCTTGTAACCACAGCAGAGCTGTGTACAGGGCAACAAAGAAATCCCCAGAAGGGGCGGCCCACCCTGGAAACATCCCAGCCAGAGCTGGTTGTGGGGACCCTCCCAGACCTTCCCATTTAGCTGAAGAGTGATGTCCCCCCCCCAGTTCGGCTCTCCCTGGCCCCCACGCCCCATCCCCCTCTCCTCCGTGAGTGGGGAACGGGGTTCATCATGGGCGCAGCTGTCATTCCTATCAGCCCCACATACCAGCTTGGTCCCGGCCACAGGGAAGCGGAAGATGGGATGGAGGGTGGGAGCCACAGAGAAACTCAGAGCTGGACATGGAGCAGCTCAGCATTCCTGGCCCCCTCCTGGAGTATACACAGGACATTCCTCAGGACTTGCAACTCTCCTTTTGCTGGTCTGTCTCAGGCTGGGAAGGCACCTGCTGATAGGGAAGGTTTACAGCAGGGCAGAGAAAAGGGAGAGAAGTTACCAGAAATCCTGCCTCCCCCGTCCCCTTCCCATTCACGCTCCAAAGCTGGCCAAAAGTCAGTTTGGGAGGCAGAGGGCTAGTGGGCCACCCCCAGCCCCGCCCCTGTGCCCCTAGGCAAATCTCTGTACCTCTCTAGACCAGGCTGGATGCTCCAGGCCTTTGTTCTCCTCATGGCCTCTCTCTCCTGACTGTGCCCCTCATCCCGTTCAGCCCTACCCATTCCCCGGCCTGACTCTGCCGAGCACTGGGAAATGAAGACCTCACCTGCCAAGAGGGGCTGGGAGGGGCCCCGCAGGCCCTGCCAGCAGCCCGGAGCTGTCAGGCTGGCTGCTTTCTCTAGCTGGTGCTGGCGGTAATTAATTAATCCATCCAGAAGCCCAAGGCAGCCATCGGCAGCATCTTGCAGACAGAGACTGCAGCAACTCCAACTGGGTTAAAGCCTGGGAGGCCCTGCCAACCTCAGCCATGTGGACCCAGGGTCCCTGAAGTCTGAGAGGGGTGGGGGGGGTCATCTTCGCAAACCTGGTGTGTCTCATACTTGTTCACTCATTCAACCAACACTCTTAAGCACCTTCTCTGTGTCTTGGGTCTGAAAGCAGAGCCTGAGCCAGGGATTCAGACATACGTGGTTCATTAAGGGGTGCTTGCTTTTCAGGAACCCCTCGTAGAGGAGGGAGCTGTCTTAGTCTGCTCGAGCTGCTATAACAGAATACCACAAGACTGGGTGGCTTAAATAGCAGACATTCATTTCACATACTTCTGGAGGCTGAGAAGTCCAAGATCAAGGTGCTGACTGATTTGGTATCTGATTGGAACCATCTTCTTGGCTTGCAGATGTCCGCCTTCTCACTGTGCACTGACGTGGCCTTTCTTCTGCGCGCTCCTGGAGAGAGAAATGTCTCTGTCTCTTCCTCTTCACACAAAGGCACAAATCCTATTATGAAGGTCCCACTCTCATGGACGAATCTAAACCTAATTACCTCTCAAAAGTACCACTCCCAGGGGTGCCTGGGTGGCTCGGTCAGTGAAGCGTCTGCCTTCAGCTCAGGTCATGATCCCGGGATCCTGGGATTGGCCCCGTGTCGGGCTCCCTGCCCAGCAGGGAGTCTGCTTCTCCCTCTCCTTCTGCCTGCTGCTCCCCCTGCTTCTGCTCTCTCTCTCTCTCTGTGTCAAATAAATAAATAAAATCTTAAAAAAAAAAGTTCCACTTCCAAATACCATCATGTTGGGAATTAGAGCTTCAACATAAGAATGTGGGGTGGGGGGGGCTCAGATATTTAGTCTGTAGCAGGAGCTGAGCAAGGATGTGGTCTCTGCTAACATCTAACCTTGGCCTGACCTGCAGAAGGCTCTGGAGCATAGACCTCACCACAAGTTGTCCCCCTTTGAGAGGAGGGCCAGCCCTTCCCCCACCCCCCAATCAACTGGTCACTGGCCCTGGATTGATGACTGACTATAGGGCATGAGTGATCTCCAGGACAAGGTGCTTCCCATCAGCAGAGGGAGATACTCCAGCAAAGGGGCAGCTGGGAAACCTTAGCAGCCAATGTCCCCAGCAGTGAGAGCCGATGTCCCTGCCTTAGGGCAGTGGATCTGGGCAAGGAATCCTCAGGTTCTGCCACACCAGTGATTCTCAGAGTGTGGTCTCCAGACCAACAGCGTCAGCACCATGGGAAATGAACACTGTCAAGCCTGATTCTGGAGACGCTAAATCAGAAACTCTGAGGATGCAGCCCAGCAAGCTGTGTTCTCACCAGCCTCCTGGTAAATCTGGTGCCTGCTTACTTTGCAGAACCCCAAACTGCCGGGTCCATGGTGAACAATGCCATCACCATCCCACCGTTGATGGGACTTAGAGTCCAGTGTGGCTAGACCAGCAGGGCGAGTGCGGGTCTGTTTGTGGGTTTGTGGGCCCAGATCTGTGGCTGGTAGCTCAGCTGGTTTGACCAGTGTCCCACCATCCCCCTGTAGACCTTTGTCCTCAGAGTCCTCTGTGACCAAGGATCCCCCCTCATTACACGCAAGGAAAATGTTCTTCCGGCATCATCCCACCATGGGACCACGATAAGGAGGGGCCATTCATAGTCAACCAACATGCACCCCGTCTCTCCTGGGCTCGCTCTCATAAGCTATTTTATTCCATCCCTCCCTGTAGCATCCTGTGTTGTAGCTATTAGCATCCCTGCTATAGAGCTGAGGAAACCATGGTTCAGAATACTTTAATAAAAGAATGAGAATGTAGACTTCTCTGTTCTAAGCTGAGTGCGTATTCTGCTATAAACAACTTTGGCAGAAGTCAGAAGAGTGGTTGCCTTGGGTGGGGAGGGGGGTGGGGTGGGGTACCCAGGGGTCTTCTGTGGCACTGGAAGGGCCATATCTTCATTTATTTATTTATAATTTATTTATTTGATAGAGATAGACAGCCAGCGAGAAAGGGAACACAAGCAGGGGGAGTGGGAGAGGAAGAAGCAGGCTCCCAGTGGAGGAGCCTGATGTGGGGCTCGATCCCATAACGCCGGGATCACGCCCTGAGCCGAAGGCAGACGCTTAACGACTGCGCCACCCGGGGCCATATCTTGATCTGGGCGGTGGTAACCATGTATGCCTAGGTAAAAAGTACCTGAGATTTACGCTTAAGATTTACGCTGTTTACTGTTTGTACGTTATATCTCATTTTAAATAATGCAAAAATAAAAGCCCTAAGCAGTCCCCCGAAACCCAAAATAGTATATGACTTCACTTCTATGAGGTATCAGGAGTAGTCAAACTCATAGCGACAGAAAGCGAACAGTGGTTGGCAGAGGGAAAGGGGGGGAATGTTGAGTTTCCCTTACACGAGAAGAAGAAGTTCTAGGGGTCATTTGCACAGTAACGTGAATATACCTAACATTATTGAACTGTACACTTCAAAAGGGCTAAGATGGTAAATTTTCTATCATGTGTGTTTTACCATAATTGAAAAAATTTTACAAAATAAATCTCTCAACATCTTGCTTCAAGATGTTCCATGGAGTGAGGAGGGACTGCAAGATCTATGCTTGGCCCTAGAACGTACTGAACAGGGACTGGCCCCTGAACGAACTGGCTGGAGCTGTGGATGCTTGAGGTCAGAGAAGGCAAGCCTTCCCATTTGGTTCTTTTTTTTTTTTAATTAAAGATTGCTATTTATTTATTTCAGAGAGAAAGAGGGGGCACAAACTGGGGAGACGAGGGAGAGGGAGAAGCAGACTCCCTGCTGAGCGGGGAGCCCAATGGAGGGCTTGATCCCAGGATCCTGAGATCAGGACCTGAGCTGAAGGCAGAAGCTTAATTGACTGAGCCACCCAGGCACCCCTCCCATGTGGTTCTTGAACTCTCTCCTACAACATTCGGGCTAGGTGGTTCCAGCTCATGCCTAAACATCTTCTGGTGACGAGGTGCTCACTGCACCCACGTGTAAGACCAAAGCGATCATGCCACGTAACGCTGGGTCCTGAGAAGACGCAGACACGCACAGAGTAGAAGGTGTGCTCTTCTTTGCATAGAAATGCTCTAGCTGTATGCGGCCCACATCTCTGCCCTTTGGTTTCTGTTCTAGGCTTTAGGGCCCTAGCTAATGGGTGACATCCTGCACAGGACTGCCCTTTGTTTCGTGTTTTTTTTTTTTTTTAAAGATTTTATTTTATTTTTTCGACAGAGATAGAGACAGCCAGCGAGAGAGAGAACACAAGTAGGGGGAGTGGGAGAGGAAGAAGCAGGCTCCTAGCAGAAGAGCCTGATGTGGGGCTCGATCCCATAACGCTGGGATCACGCCCTGAGCCGAAGGCAGACGCTTAACCGCTGTGCCACCCAGGCGCCCCTGTTTCGTGTTTTGGTTTTGGCTCCATACATTTCATACTTGATTCCTTCCCTACTAGCCACATACTTACAAGGTCAGGCTTACAGGGCACACTTATATGGACTCTGGCCCTCTGACTCTGCCCCGTTGTGTCCCTTTGCTGAATGGATGGAAGGAATATTCCTGAATGTCACTCCTGCACCAGGACAGCTAGCAATAAGGCAGCTATAGGGCACCTGGGTGGTTCATTTGGTTAAGCATCTGCCTTCGGCTCAGGTCATGATCCCAGGGTCCTGGAATCGAGCCCCACACCGGGCTCCCTGCTCAGCGGGGAGTCTGCTTCTCCTTCTCCCTCTGCTGCTCCCCCTGCTTGTGCACTCTCACTCTCTCTGTCAAATAAATAAAACCTTAAAAAAAAAGTAAACCCACAGCTATAGCATGGAAGTGGCTGTGAATTAGATAAACATATCCACTAAACCCAACCCAAATGGTTCCCTTACCTAGTTTCCCCTGAGCTGTATCCCATAAGTGTCCATGGCCACTCTGGCACCATCCAACGTGAGGGAATGTGATGAAGGGGAAGGCACAGTGGAAAGAGAAGGGGATCTTGACTGGTTAGGATTAAAATATCTATGTTTGCATATTTTACAAAGCTGGATGACCGTGTGAACATTTTTTGCCAACTCCCCTCTGAGAATCTTGGAAGGGGCCTATGTCAGTGAGGGGCCCTGGAGCAGAAGCTCCCATGTTCGTGGGTTCTGGGTCCCCAGAGGGCAGGGCAGCCTGGCAGGATTTTGAGGATGCTGATCATCCTGTCCTCTCCTTCCACCCCCAGGCTTCTCTTCTGCTGGTTCAATATGCCAGCGCCTTCTAAGGTTCCTCAAAGACAGGTCCCAGGTCCTTCTCTGACCTGGTGTCAGTTTGTCTCCAGCCCTTTAGAAGGGTCCAGAACCAAGGGGCAGGCTGCTGATGCCACCTGCCAGGGCAGGCCATCCAGGTCTGCACACCCAATGGTTCCTTCATGTGGCCTTGGGGCCAGGGTGTCCCAGCCAGGCACTGCTCCCTCCTCCAGTACAGGATCACTTTAGCAACTATTTCTGAATCCTTTGTCTGTGCCAGGCCCCGTGGTGGGCCTGGGGATCCAGAGACACAAGAGGGGGGTCCCTATTCTAGGGGAGTTTGCACCCTCAACTCACAGAGCTGCAGATGTAAAGTACCGCCTTGGGCCCCACCTTGTTCCCATGGAGTCCATTTTAACCCCAGTCGCAGGACCTTCTGCAGATCCTTGACTCAATTTCATCTTTTTTTTTTTTTTTGGACTCAATTTCATCTTATTAGATTTGCTTCACTCGGCCATTCTGCCAAAATCATTTTGGATCTTACTTCTATCATGCCCTGTCCTCTCTCTCCCTCCAGGCTTCGGGTGTCCATGAATGTGAAAAGCCTGTCTGTTATGTCTTCATTGCGGTCTGGGATAACAGTGTTCGACTGCCCGGGACAAGGACAGAGCCCAGAAGCATGAGAAGTTTCCCTCCAGGTGGACACATACTCCTTAATCAGCACCCTTTGGGGACAGTGGTTCAATTCCACCTAATTACACGATCACGCAGCCGTATTTGTCCATCTTATTCACAAGGACATCATAAGATGTCTTGTCACATTCCTCAGTCAAGTCCAGATGCTACGTCTGACACAGTTTCCTTCCCGTCAGTCTGCAACCCTGTCAAGAAGAGTGGATTCTGTTCTCCGGCCACAAATGCCACACTTAAAAAAAAAAAGAAAACAACTTTTTCCTGAAGCACGCATTCAGAAATGGCACCAAATCATAAATGGACAGCACCCGGTTGAAGACATGGAACAGTACTGGCCCCCTGAAGCCCCCTCATTTCTCCTAGCCACTGCCGCCTGCCAAGAGTCACCCTCTCGTACTTTCTCACATCACAGATTAGCGTCTCCCATTGTGAACTTTGTGTAAATGAATCATAGAGGATGTACGCTTTTGTATCCAGTTTCTTTCGCCCGACGTTATCCGCGAGACTTGCCTGTATTGTATGTCATTGCAGACGCTCATTCTCCTGGACGCGTAATACTCCATTCACTTAGCCGTCCTCCTGCCGACGATCAGAGTTGCTTCCAGGTGACGCGCTTATGAATAGCACTGCTATGAAACATGCTGTTATTTATAATTTAGTGCACATATGCGCTCGTATTTTGAGTCTATCCCTAGGCGTGGAATCTCCGGGTCATGATGTATGCATTTTATAGATTTTGCCAGGTTGGGAAAGTGGTTGTATCATTTCATACTTCCACCAGAAATATATGATCATTCTCACCAACATTTGGTTTGTCGATCTTTTTAATTTTATCCCTTCTGTGGGTGTGATGTGGTATCTCATTGAATTTGCATTTCCCTGATGCCTAATGATAGGGGACACCTTTTCCTGTGCTTATTGGCCATGTGGATGGTCTCTTTGGTGAAGTGTCTGTATACTTATTTTGCTCATTTTTCTATTGGGTTGTCTGCCTTTTTCTTCTTGATTCTTAGTAGTTTCTTTTTTATATTCTGGATGTGCACTGACTCTGCTCTTAACTTCAGCCAATTATTTTTGCAAATGAGTGTACTTGATCCTTGGAGACAACTGGGAGGGAACGATGATCCCTTTAGGTGACATGAGAAGTCACAACATGGAGGCGCTGGTGATTCCTGTTGTGATTGTTCGTGATTGGGTCACCACGTTGCTCTTGAAAAGTGGTGAGGCTGTGTGGGAGAGGAGAAGATCCAGAAACCACATGTGGAAGGGAATAGGGCCGAAGGCGCACCCCAATAGCCTTGCTGGGGGACTTTGAGGGTCCTTGTCAGAAACGCTGAGTGTGGGCACTGGCCTAAGCACTTCTGAATGTATTAGCTACTAGCCTTTTCAGGAATCTAGCCTCTCCTCAAGGAAATACAGACAATACCCATTTCACAGGGTTTTCTGAGGTTCAATGAGAACACAGTTTAGTGGGGCACCTGGGTGCCGCAGTCGGTTAAGTGTCCGACTCTTAGTTCCGGCTCAGATGAGGTCAAGCCCTGCATTCAGCCACCCTCAGCGTGGAGTCTGCTTGAGAGTCTCTCCCTCGCCCTCACCCTCTGCCCCTCCCCCAACTCATACACTCTCTTAAATAAATAAATAAAATCTTTTTTAAAAGAGGGACAAAGTGGTTTGTCAAATGTAATATTCCATGCAAATGTCATGTATGTCTTGGAGCTGAGAGGACTCCATGAGTCTGGCTTAACATAGGAGCTGCTCAATAAATATGCATTGTTGAGTGCCTGATGTATACCAGGTTGGCAATCTGGCAGCAAAGAGGCACTGATGTCAGACCACTTGGGCTCAGATGCCGGTTTCACCACTCATGGCAAGTGTCAGTGCTGAAGTTAACCAGCATCTTTGTGCTTCAGTTTCTTGATCTATAAAGGACAGATGGGGTAGTAGCTAACCACGGAGCGTCAGTGTGTGAATTAGGGGAAACGATTTACGTGAAGACCGGTACCAGGCTCCTAGAAGCCACATAAGCATGAACTATTACTATTACAATCAGGAGTTTACTATGTCGCCTTTCATTTTCATCCTAAAAAAGCAAGGTGTGCATTATCTTCTCCATTTTACAGACGAGGAGAGGTTAAGTGAATTGCCAAAGTCACGTGCCCTATAAGTACCAGCGCTGGGATTTGAACCCAGGCCTTTCTGGGTAGGTTGCAATCCAGTGCATCTAACGGGACTGCCATCCCGCTCATATTTATCCATCCTATTTCCAAAGACATTTGGAAAACCCTCGTCAAATGCCTCCCTGGGTTCTTGGCGTTGGGGGAAGAGAGGTGTGGGCCTCTGGGTGTCGTCATAGGGTGGGCTGAGCGTGCCAGGCCTGGTGTGCAGGGAGGGGCTGAGAGGGTGAGGTTCCTGAGCCAGGAGCGCTGTGCTGCGGAGCCGTCAGGGCTGGGAGTCCACAATGGGGTCTCTTCTGCACCCCAGGCCAGGCAGCGGGGATAGCCCCAGAGCTTTCTGTAATGAGCCTGCCACACGGTTGGACAGAGACTTATGACTTCTGGTGGCTGGGCCACCTCCTCCCACTTGTCCTCCCTGGTTATTTATCACATTTGTCCCTCTGGAGAGGCAGGGACATTGCTTACACTGTCCAGAACAGGGAACGCAATAAAGCCAGATCTACAGAAGGCCCTGAGCCCTGTCCCCTTCGCTGAGGGGGGGGGGGCTGCAGGGCT
>NC_048222.1:32407730-32455993 GCF_002007445.2 Ailuropoda melanoleuca | reverse complement strand
GGGGGTGGGGCAAGGCGCTAGCAACAACGCCAGCCTGAGTCCGGGTTCCTGGGAGGGCCCGGCAGCATCTCCAAGACCACAGTGACGGACATCGCTCGCTCTGCCACAACTAAGCCGGTGCGCGCAGGATCGCTAAGCACCCCAACCCCCACTTGTGGTATCACCCCTCCCACCACCCCAGGCACTGCTGCCACCAGGAAGACATCATTTCTGGTGACGTCACCCTCACGCTGCCGCTGACAGGGTCACTCTCGCCACCATCACCAACAGGAAGGTAATTTACCAGCCTGGCTTCATTACCCACTTAAGCTTGGCTTGGAGAAACAAGGTAATCGGAACTCGCAGGGCTGTTTCTACCTCTGCTCCTGACTTTGGCTGGACCTCTGTGGCTCCTGGAACGGGGTCATGAGAAGAGCTTAGCTCTAGACCGACTTGACCTTGAACTCACCCGTGTCGCTGACCAGATGAGAGGCCCAGAGCCAGTAAGATGCTGCCCTGTGCCTCAGTAGCCTTATCTGCAAAGAGGGGACAGTAACATTCACCTCACTGGAGGGGATAGCTGCCGGGATACCGTAGGGATAGCAAAGTGTCTGTTATCACCACGTAGGTGTTCCATACACGGCACATGAAATGATTATCATAATTATCATTAATCCAGGGTGAAACTGCTCTCCTAGCCACCCAGTTCCCCAAAGGGCGGGCTCCTTGTGTCTGCCCAGAGCATCTCCTGGACCTCCTCATCCTGGCCACCCAGCCCAGGAGAGTGGCCTCCCTCTCCACCTCCCGCTGCCTGACCCAATTTCTGTGAAAACCCAAGTTTCTCACTGAGCAAAAGCAGCCGCCACATCTCCAGGTCTCATCGTCCTATTAGGACAACATCAGTGTAAACATTAGTTATTCACAAACCCAATTACATTTTGATTGCTCTGACCCAACTGAGATTGGGGTTACTCTCAATCCACATTTATTTTTTGGCACAAGCTTCCTAAGGTGCGGGGAGAGGAAAACAAGCTCCCTCCTCCTCCGCTGTACCAGGCAGGAATCTTCTGGGTTCCCTCATTCCTTCTCCATCTCTGCTCCAGAATGCAGCCATACCTGGGCACTCTGCCACGGAGTGGAGAGCAGGAGGGGCTGGCCAGGGGTAGAGGGGAGTCCAGACAGCTTTGGAATTTCGATCAGAAGGAAAGGAGAGCCTGCTACAGAGAAGGGGAAGAGGGGACAGGACGGGGGACATGGGATGTCTTTGGCCAGCCCCGGGACTGAGAGAGGAGCTGCGTGTGTTTTTGGCGGGGATGGCAAGCTGCTTCCCAGCATCCTGGACGCCACATTCTAGACTGAGCCCTTCCTGAACATGTCCCAACTTGAGCTCCGGATCTTCTCCCCCACAACCTGCTTATTGCTGTGCCTTCTCCATCCCTGTAAATCCCTCCACTTGCTTGGGCCAGAAACTCACTCCAAGGCATTAGCAAATCTTGTTGGCTCTACTCAAAATATGTCAAGGCTGTGGCTATTTCTCATGGCCCCCTCTACTCCCAACCGTGGTCCAAGCCACCATGATCTCTTGCCTGGCTGACTGTCATAGTCCCCTATAGTCTATTCTCAACATAGTCCCTTATAGCCACCAAAGTGGCCCTTCTTTTTTTTTTTTTTTAATAATTTTTGTTATGTTATGTTAGTCACCATACAGTACATCATTGGTTTTTGATGTCGTGTTCCATGATTAATTGTTTGCGTATAACACCCAGTGCTCCATGCAATATGAGCCCTCCTTAACACCCATCGCCGGCCTATCTCAATCCCCCACCCCCCTCCCCTCTAAAGCTCTCAGTTTGTTCCCCAGAGTCCATGGTCTCCCATGGTTCATTCCCCCTTCTGTTTACCCCCCCTTCATTCTTCCCTTCCTCCTCCTACCAATCTTCCTGCTATTTCTTATGTTCCATAAATGAGTGACCCTTCTAAATGTGTCACTGACCAAGTCATTTTCTGGCTCAGAAAGCTACGGTGGGTCCCTGTTTCCCTCAGAGTAAAAGCCAAAGTCTTAGGTGCCTATCCTACCTGGCCTGACCTCCTGCCTTCTCTCTGACTTTGTCTCTATTATTCTCCCCTCACTCGCTCTGCTCCAGCCACAAAGATTCCAAGCCCAGTCCTGTCTCCAGCGTTTGCACTCGCTGTGCCTGGGCAATCTTCCTCCCAGATATCCCCATGGCTTGTTTCTTCATCTCCATCAGACCTCTGCTCAAATGTCACTTCATCAATGAAGCCATCTCTGTCTGGTCCCTGCAGGAAACAGATGGCACACTCAAATTCAGATCCTTTGAGCAGGGTTTACAGAGATGTGGACAGGGGGTCTGGAAACCACAGGGATGGTGCAGGGGCCCTAGGCTATTCACAGTGAGGAGCTGTGACCACCCCAAAGCCAGATGACTGGGAGGGGCATTTGGGTTGGAGCAAGGCAGCCAGCCTCCATACTCTCCCCCTTCCTTCTGATCTCTTGTGGGGCTCCCCATTGGCCACATGTAACAGAAGTCAGAGAGCAGGCTGATAGGTGGGTCAGCCTCCCGGGGCATAGAACGGGCTGGAGGGTAGAGAAGGGTGAAGAGTGTGTCTGGAGAGGCAAAGGGAAGATGGGCAGGTCATCACTCATGACTGCACGACTTAAACATCACTCCCTGCACTCTATCCCTCTTCCCATTCTTTTTCTGTCTCCCATTTACCACCTTCTAAAACACCATGTAATTTTTGCTTCTTTGTCTTTACCCATTGGATTGTAAGCTCCATGAGGACAGGGATTTTGTCTGTTTTTGCCCTCTGGTGTATCCCCAATGCCTAGAACAGAGCCTGGCATATTGTAAAAGTTCAGTAAATGTGTGATGAAGAAATGAGTGCATGAGAAAGAGGGAGGCAGTATGGGAAGGGCCAGGTGAGATCTAATGGGGCCTGAGATCCCTGGGCTTCACCCCAGGAATTACCATCTGTAATGAAGAAAGAATGCATTTGTTGTTCAAGTAATTGGTAGTAACTGATGGTAATTTCAAGTAATTAAACACTAATTAATTCAATGAGTCAGTAATGTATTTATTTATGGTATCTATGTTTGTTTCCTTATAAATATTGGTATTACTTTTGTCAGGCAATTAAAATTCACTAGGGAAGTCAGGGAGGTTCCTGGGGGTGACAGAAATTTGGCTTAGTCTGAGCCAGGCATGAGTGGTGGGACCAAGCTTGGGTGAAGGCTGAGGTTGGAGCTCACGTGGGGGGGAGGTGCAAAGCAGGCAATGGTAGAGAGTTTTGCACTTTTGGCTGAAGTTAGTTTGGTGTTGGGGATTAAGACACTTAATCACAAAATCTTTTCCAACTTCTTGACTTCTTGTATTCCCCTCAACTCAGAAGTATTTTTTAAAATTATGTTCAGTTAGCCAACATATAGTACATCATAAATTTTGTTGTAGTGTTCAACCATTCATTAGTTGTGTACTCATTAGTTGTGTATAACGCCCAGTGCTCATCACAACATGTGTCCTCCTTAATACCCATCACCCAGTCACCCCACAGAAGTATTCTATTGATTGGAATATATGAGGTTCACTGGGGGGGGGAATGTCACCAGGTATAGGAGGTCCTTCCCACCCCAAAGGACCCAGAACAGGATCTGAAGGGCCGAGAAAAGTCGTATGGGGGTGAATGATGCTGGGGAAGAGCATGAGCTCATAAAAGGCAGGTCATAGGCTCTGGGGGGTTCTCAATGACTTTGCTCAGGCAGGTGTAAGCATCCTGAGTGCATAGATGAATTGGCAGGGAATGACACAGAATGACAGCACCCATAGAAGACGCTGCCTCATCTTTCTAGATTCCCAGCTCACATTCCCCCCGACAGCCTCCAACTGGCAGTGTCAAGCCTTAGGGCAAAATGTAAACCTCCCCTCCCCCACCAGTCTTGGCTTTTTAGACCCTCCGTGGCCCAGGAAGCAAATTATACTTATTATAGTTTAGAAAAAAATACAAAATGGGCATAGAGAAAGCAGAGAAAGAAGTGGGGGTGGGGCTGGATGTCTCAGAGCTACAGCATGTAAAAGCTCTCTCCCTTCATTGCCCTCTACAACTGCTGCCCCCTTCCCTGCGCGCCTCCCCCCCTTCCCTCCCCCAGCAATGTGGCAGCAGGGAGGGCTTCAGGCACAGGTTCTGGAGCCAGATGACACGGCATTAGATTCCGGCTGTTTTACCATTTCCTCTCCACGGGATGTGTTGGGCAAGTTATTTAACATCCCTGAGCCTCAGTTTTCCAATCCGTGAAATGGGGATACTAATAGTACCCATAAGCGTTGTTTTGGCGTTTATATACACTTCTGCACACACAGCACTTAGCCGTGCAGCCTGGCAGGCAGGAGATGGTTAATCTGCCTTAGTTATTAGAATAACTCATGAAAGTGTCCAGCCACCCATGACTCACTTTTTGCATTCCGGCTTGGCCTCATCTCTAACCACGAAGAATCTCACACCCTGGTTGCTGTTGACCAGCCCTAAGAGTTCTCCCTTCAAGGGCTCAAATGAAAGACAACTGTCCTTCCAGGTCTGAACTGGGCATCTCTTCGCAGCAGACCTTTACTCCTGGCCCCCGAACGTCACAGAGAATCGCCTTCCTTCGGCCCCTGCTTTTCCCCTGCAGCCCGGCCTCTGGAATGGGCTCAGCTGTGGAGGGACCTCCAGCTGCAGGCCTCCCACCGCGTGGCTGGACTCACCACCACGGCAGTTCAGCGCCGTCTCGCTGTCTCTGTGTCGCCGTCTCTGACCCGGGCCGGGCTCTCAGGCCTGTCTTTCATTTCCCCTTCCCGTTCCCTCTTTGTTCTCTCTATTTGTCTCCCTTAATTAGCAGTACTTTGGAACTGAAGTGTTTTTATTATGTTTTATTTATTGAATGGCTGTACATTTCCTGTTCTTAATTTAAAAGGCAGATCGATAAAATGCTTTATGGTCCTTGCTTAAAACAAAGCAGAACTAAGTTAAGTTGCTCTTTGTTCATGTGACTCTTCCTTGCTTATTTCTTTTTTCACAGGAAGAAAAGATTCTTCATCCCCATTCCCTTAATTGACAAGAACACTTAATTCACTCACTGGCTTATTCATTCAGTTAATTACTCACTAAACAGCTATTGAGCCCCATCTGTATACCGTGCTCCCTGCGGGACCCAGGGGCCGTACAGGAAATACAAAGCCGTGTTCCTGCCCACAAGAGCCTCCTCTCTAGCTGGGGAAACTTGCTTGGACACTGACATGTGCCAGAAAATGTGAGGGGTGCTGTGTCTGTGTGGCATAGAGATGGACGTGGCACAGACAGAAAGGCTTCTTGGGTGGAGAGCAAGCTGGGCTGAGGATTCAAAGATGAGCAGATGTCGTGATTTGGGCTCTCCCAAAAGGAGACCCGAAGACAGGGGAAAGAGAAAAGGTAGCCAATTTGGGAAGCTCTTAGGCTGCACGGGTAGGGGAGTGAGGAAGAGAGACCAGGAAGGAGGGGAGGAGTGGACGCAGGGCACCTCAGTGAGCCGGTTACCACTGAGGGCAACGGGGGTGCCCTCCGTTCTGGGAGGCTGTGTAGAGCACCTCGCAGCATGGTCTCAACTGAGTCTACTCCCGTCACCGCCCAGCAGTCATCGGTGAGGGCCGCCCGGGTACTTCCTTCACACTCCCGGCCTGCGCGCGGACGGCAAAGTGGGCTCTGGTGGTCAGAGAGAGCCTTCCAGCAAAGGAGGCAGCCCCTGGGAGTTGGGGGTCAGGCTGGCGTGCACTGAAGTGATTGGCGAGGACAGTGGCGCCCGTGGGTCCCCACCGTCATCTGCTGCAATAGGTGTTGGGGGAGGGGAAGGGCATACTAATCGGGTGGTCAGTGCGAACAAGAGTTGCTGCCAGAAAAGTCTCACATGGTGTGGCCTGGCCCTCGCTTCCTCGTTTCTAGAAGGGGGTAAAAACACCTTGCCTCCATAACCCAGATGATTTGCACAGACTCCCCAGCTCGGACCCTGCAGGGCAGAGCCCGGTTCCGGCCTTTCCTTGAATTGCTCCACTGTGCCTCCTGCCAGCCTCCGAGGCCCTGGATATTCGAGGCTATTTATGATGCCCTGTCGATATCTGTCTTGGCCGAGGAGCGTAGAGGGGGACGGATGGAACCTGGGGTCCTATCCATCAGTCACTTGGCTGCAATCTCTAAAGAGATTTTAATTGTGAGCTCAGATTTACTCCAGTCGTCAGCAGTGCCCGCCCGCCTCTTCACCGGGTGAGAGCGGGGCCTGCAGGCCCGCTGTGGTTTGCCAAATGGACGCCTTGTAGCAACGCTGAGGAAATATTTGCTGCAGTGAAACAATGTGCTGGGCGAAAAGCAATCGTCCTAAATCGCCCCCTGACAGCGTGCCGGAGCTCTCCCCGGGGCTCCTTGCACTGTACTCACAGCTAGTTTTCCAGAAAAGCGTGTATCCCTGCTACCTGCCCGGGGAACGAGGACGACAGCCTCAAACCTGAGTTGGAGGGAAACTGAGGCAGAGGGTACCATTCGCCCTCTTCTGGGCCATGTGAAAGAGGGGACAGTGGGAGAACAAGGTCGGGTTGGGGTGGGCTAGGGGTGGCATGGCAGACAGAGCCCTGTGTTAGGAAGACCTGAACCAGGCCCACCCTGTGCCAAAGAACCAGCAAATGCTGTCTCCATTTACAGCTGAGGACACAGAGGCTGAGGGAAGTGGGAGGCTAGCCTGAGACTGCACTGAGAGTTATAATGAGAGGAGCTGGGAAGCTTGAGCTCTGGTCTTCTGGGGTTCTGCATAAGGTTTTCTCTGTGGACCCCTGAGTATCCCTTTCTGAACTCTCAGTGCTTCTGAGTGGCTATCTCCTGGAGGTCGCACGTCTCCTCTCTGCCTGTGGGGTATAGCCACTTGTATCTCGATCAAAGGAGAACCTCTAAGGGAGAGGAGAAGGAGCAGAGGGAAAAGAAGAGATCCTTCCCAGACTGTGAAGCGTCCCAGATAAGGCCTCCTATTCTGCCGTCGCGGCTCAGGGCTCAGGAGCAGGTCTGGTCTCGGTGCACGTTTCCTTTGCACCAACCCCGTTGTTGCAGAATTTATCCAACAGGAAAAACAGAGCCACCAAGAATTTCGTACATGGTAGCTGTTGTTGCTGGTGATAGCAAAAAAAATCTAGAAAAATGAATGTCCATCAACAGAACAGTTGACTAAATCACGGTCCAGTTTTGGAACATGATGCAACTAAAGGAGGGAGACCTCATGGTTGACTTGGAAAGTCCCACGTGAGACAATCAAGTTGCAGAATAAAATGTGTGCTTGGATTTCATTTCTAAAAATGGGGACAACTAATTGCCTTTGCCCAGGAGAAGGAAACTTCACATCAATCACTTTAAGGAAGAGGTTTGGGAAGGGGCATGGAAACTAGTCAAATATTAATTTTTTTGTAGCCTACACTTAATGCTTGACCTATCTGAATTATATTAAAAATGTGTTATGGGCACCTGGGCAGCTCAGTCGGTTAAGTGTCCAACTCTAGATTTCAGCTCACGTCATGATCTCAGGGGGATGGGATCGAGCCCCCTGTTGGGCTCTGTGCCCAGTGCAGATCTCCTTGTCCCTGTCTTTCTCCTCCTCCCCATGCTCTATCTCTAAAATGAATAAGTAAAAGCTTTTAAAACGTGCATTACTTTGTTACTTTTGTAATAAAGAACTCCAATAACATATTTCTTAAAAACTTCTCTGAGCATTCTGTTTATTCGAGCATAAACACTGAATCTCTTAGCATGGCATTCAAAGCCCTCTCCAACAGGCCTGGGCCACACTTTGCAACTTCTTCCCTCTCCTGTGTACCTTGCGGTGGCCACACTTTTTTGCTGTGAATCATCCACTTTTTCCCGCGAACTCCCCACCTCTGTGACTCTGTATATTCTGGTTCCTTTTCCTAAAAATGCCCTTCCTGCTCCTTGTTTCACCTTTAGATGCCCCTCAAAAGTCATGTCCTGGGAGAAATCTTCATTCCTGGCCCTGGGTGGTCACCCCCCTCCTTGCACCTCTGCGTCTGTGCCATCTGGTGATTCATCCACTAAATGCATTCCCCGTGAGACCAGGAGCTCCTCAAGGGCAGGGGGAGGGACTGTCACTCATTCGCTCACATCCCCGGCACTTATGATAGCACTTGTTACCTTGTAGGTGTTCCATGAATGAGCCAGAGACCCCTGCAAGCATCATCTCATTGCATGTTCACACCAATCCACCATTCTCCATCTTACAGGAGTGGGTGGCAATATTGTGGGCAGTGGTTATAGACAACAGGCCAAGCAGGCCTGGGTTCAAGTAATAATACTTGGGAAAATGACTTAGCTTTCTAATGTTTCCCCATACGTAAATCGGAGCTCATGATACAGGTCGGCATACAGTAGGCACTCAATAAATGGCAGTCATTGTTGACTATCAGATGGCTGGGGCTGGGATCTTACTCTCCTCCTTCCTCTCTTTAGCTCTCCTCCACTCAGGTAGAGTCATGCTGCCCACGTCCTTTGCCCAACCTTGTGGCCAGGTCCAGGACAGGTCAGGTCAGCCCCAGCCCTTCCTCCCATCAGCCCTGACATGGAAGCTGGAGGAACAAGGGGACAGGAGGAGGACAGAAGTTTGACGTCCCTTAAGTGATCACACCTTCTCCCCAGCCTGTTGTCCTGTGGCTTACCACATGGGTGGTGTCTTTGCCACTGGCTCATTCTCGTTGATCAGAAAGGACTTTCTCTGTCTGCAGGACCTTGAGCCACCCTTCTGGAGTTGGAGAGGGACATGGGCAGATGTAGTTTTCCAACACCCTGAAAAGAACAGGTGCCCAATGCGGGGAGGCCCTTACCCGATGATCCCCATTGCCAATCAATACCCACCTTGGCAGCCTGCCTGTATAGCTTCTGGGGGGGCAGCCCTCCCTCCCGTCCTTTTGCACCCATATCCTGGGTCCTGCCGCCCCAGGAACAGAAATCATCCTGAACTCTGGGGAGGGAACACAGACAGGCTTCCCATGCAGAGGAGCAAGATTCTAGCATAAGCATGGGCACCCTATAAATCCAGCCTGTAGATGACCCTAACTGGACCCTGGACTCCACACACACACACACACACACACACACACACACACACACACTCAGAGGCTAGCAGTGGCCTCCCTGCAGACCCCACAGCCTCCCCCCAGTGTCCTGTGTGGTCAGAAAGCATTAGAGGCCATGGACAGAAGAATGGCTGCCCCTTCTTGTCCTCTGGTTTCTGTTAATGGCCATGACCTGCGTCTCATTCGGTGATACCTTCTGTACGGAGCCAAGTGGCACTCAGAAAGCTGCTGAACCAGGCTCTAACTTGGTCACACACTCACAAACATGAGGAGAAGCATCCAGGAGGCAGGAGGTCGGGTAGTGGGCACAGAGGATTCTAGAAGGATCTACACAAGCCTCCCCAGGGGGATGGTGGGCTTTGCGGCTGAGTGCTGGGAGGGCAATCTGGGGTTCGTTCTCCTCTCTGGGTGGGAGAGGTGAGCCAGTGGGCAGAGGCAGGAGGTGACCTCTTACCAGGCTGACCAGGTGACTTCTGGGTTCTGTGTTCTGAAGCTTTGGCTGCCAGGCCTCACCCTCTTTTGTCACTTGTTTTCCTGTTCTGAGATGATGTCTTAATGGCCAGGTCCTGACCTTCCCTCAGCCAGGTGGGGGGTGGGGTCGAGGTAGAAACCTCGGCCTCGTTTACCAGAAAGGGGCCTCCTGAAGGCCAGAACCTTTGTCCTCCAGCAGATAGGGAACCAATCGTCTTGTCTCAGTAGGTAGTAATTCCAGAGGATGGACCTCGCCTCCCGCCATCAGCCTGGGCACCCAGCTCTGGCCTCAGGGGCACCCAGCTGGCGTGGGTGGTCTGGGCACCAAGAGCCAGGAAGAGACCGTCCGTCTCTGCCCTCTGCCCCCACCCCAAATTGCCACCTTCACCTTTCCCAGGTTGTGTTTACCTTGGCCTCCTCCTCCTGCCCTGTTCTCCCAGCCGATCTGATTGCTGTAATTAGTTAATCAGTAACTGGCATAATTTCCTCCTGATTAATGCAGGAATAATCACCCGCCAGGACTGCCAGCAATTTGCTTATCAGAGTCACTTTGAAACAGCTTTGAAAATGAACGATTGGCACCTTCCTTGGGGTTAAAATTAGAGCCTGAGGAGACCGCCCTCTGCTGCAGGCGTCTGGGAGGTTGGGAGGGGCCTGCAGGGGAGCCCCCATCCCACTGCCTGGGGCCAGGGCCTCACCCACGGGGCCTGGGGGAGGGCAGGGCAGGCACACCGGGGCCCCGCAGTCTGGCCACCATCTCTCGGCTTCCCCGGGCCCTGAGTGGTCAAGGTCCTGACCACTGCTGCCCAGGCTCCCAGTCTCCCGGTAACACTGGGCTCAGGGGCACCCCAGGCAGCGCGGGGCCTCCGGAGCTGGCGAGCGCCACGGGTTCCCAAGGCGTCTGGCTGGGCCTGCTGCATGGAGCTCCAGGGGACACGGGGAGACAGGGCACACGTACGCGCTCACACCTTAGAGCCACGCGGTCATCTCAAGGGCGGGCGGAGGGGCACTATGGTACCTTCCGAGAGGGAGCTGGCAGGTGGAGACCAGGTCCGGAAGCTGGTCCGGGAGGAGGAAGGGGCTGGTAAAGGGATAGGGCAGGGCAGTAGGGCAGAAGGAGGGGCCTGCCCTAGGTGGCAGGGATAATAATAATAACAATAACAGCAGTAGTAAAAGGCAACCACCCGACCTTTTATGGAGTATGGGAAGTGTACCACTTTCTTCACATACATTATCTCATTTAATCCTTATGAGCTAGTAATAAACACTTAATGAGCACATACTATGTGCCAGTACTGCTTCTTTATCTTTGTAATTTTGCTTTTAATTATGGAAAATTTCAAGCATACACAGAATTGTCATAATGAACTCCTGTGTACTTAACACCCAGTTTCTACAATTTATTAATGTTTTTCTTATCTTGTCTCATCTCCTCCACCCTCTATCCTTGTGCTTGTTTGAATATTTTAAAACCAGTGCCAGACATATCATTTCACCTGTAAAATGAGATGCAGGTAGGACGAGCATGGTCCTCACAGGGTTGCCGAAGGATTTAATGAGATCATGCAGGCACATATGCAGCCCATAGATACTGGTTACTGTTATGTAGAAGCAAGGGAGTGTTAACATCTTATCTAAATCTGTAAGGTCTAGGGGAGAAGCAACAGACAGGGCCAGGGGTGTGAGAGTCTCCGTGGGCTGTAAGGGGTTGCTCAGACAGGTCTTGGGGTTTGGGGCAGGAGAGGTTGGCGTGAGTTTCCCGTGCGCGTGAGATCCCTCTGGTGCTGCAGACGGCAGCTGAGCTCGTGATCACAGGGGACGCTGAGGCCTTGCAGCTGAGCTATGGCCCCTGGGGGTTCCCTTTGGTGCACCAAGTGTATGCCTCTCTCTCCAGGTCTCCTCTAGCAGCTTGCAGAGCTGAGGGAAATGGGCAGGCATTAGTCCAAGGCCCTGGAGGACTGGTTCACATTCTTTCAGAAGAGGGCATCATAGCATCCAATCAGAGAAATCGGGGCAGTCCCTTGAGCGCCTCTATGTGCCGGGAAGCTGGGGGTGCTGTGTTTTGCATTTGCTCCCAGGTGCACCACTGGGTCATGAGGGATTCAGGAGAAAGGTGGTGGAAGGCCACGGCCTGGCTGGAACACACTGAGTTAAGCAATCATCTGCAAGACACACAACTATCACAGGGCGGGGTGTGACTGTCCAAATCAGTTCCCAGGCCTGGCCCGTTGGGGCCCTGATGCTGAGTGTGTGTGTGTGCGTGTGTGTGTGTGCCTGCGCGCACTTGGACTCGCACTCCTGACTTGCAAATGCACTGTCCTGCGCACACATTGTCAAGGAACACCTGTCCCCGAAAAGCTTTCATCAGGGTGAGAAGTAAATAATAAGTGAATACAGAAACGTTCTGTCAAGTAGCTGAGACTGTATGACTAGCTGCATTTAAAAAAAAACCAAAAAAACACCAAAAACAGCAACAACTCCACAAAAGCTTTTTTTTTTTTTTTTAAAGATTTTATTTATTTATTTGACAGAGATAGAGACAGCCAGCGAGAGAGGGAACACAAGCAGGGGGAGTGGGAGAGGAAGAAGCAGGCTCACAGCGGAAGAGCCCGACGTGGGGCTCGATCCTGGAACGCCGGGATCACGCCCTGAGCTGAAGGCAGACGCCTAACCACTCTGCCACCCAGGCGCCCCCCACAAAAGCTTTTTTAAATGGACTTTGTGTTTAAAGAATCAAGCTGTTGGCCCTGCTTGCCAATGGCCAATTCGCAGACAGCGCAGGTAAATAAGCTTCATGGGTCAGGCGTGGGAGTGGGTGCCTGTATTTCTGAAGGGAAGGCTGTGGCCCTCTCCCCAGCCCTACCTGCGAGCAGGCTCCGCCTCCTCCCTTTGCATGACATCGACATTTTGTATCCATCTCCTTCCTTCTTGAAACTTCCACTCCTTCCAATTTGCTGACCCTAAACTCACTCACTTCTCCTCTGACACCTTTGGCGGCCCCTCCTTCTCCTTCTCCTTTGCCCATTCCTCCCTCTGTCGCTCCCCTTAAATGCAGGCAGTCCCATGAGACTCCATCCCCAGCAGAGCTCAATTTCTGCACCAGCTGCCCCCTTGGGTGATCTTTTTGATTCTCTGATCTTCAACTCCTGTACTGCCACCAAGCAAGACTCCCAGATAAATCCATACTCCTGGGCCTGATCTTTCTCCAAGGACGCCAGCTGCCAGTTCCCCTTGTGTGTACTGGACAGTTCTACTAGGCTCTCCTGCTGGAAACTCAAATTCAATTTGTCTTTATCAATTTGTCATAATCTTGCTCTGCAAATCAGATTATCCTTCTGTAATCCCTAAACCCTCAACTGGCATCACTGCCCTTTCAGTCCCTTTATCCAGAAACTTGGGAGTCACATCCAGCCCCCACTATAACCATGTGGGACCAAGGGCTTCCATCCTGAATCTCTCTTCTTTCTCCCGCTTCCTTGCCACCCCCCTGGCCCTCTCACAGGGACTCCTTGCCTCTCCTTGTGTTCTGCCTCCCATCCATCCTTCAAAACCTACCCAGGATAAAAAGTCCGGACTACTCAGGAAGGCATCTGTGAGCTCCCCATGAATGATCCCAACCAACTCATTCCACTGAGTCTCCCTGTATTCACTTCCCTCATCCTAAACCCTCTGCCCAAGCATCACCCTGGATGTGGCAACTTTCCCAGACCACACCAGGCTCTTGCATATATTTGTCCCTCACCCTTCCTTGTCCCATCCCCGATTTCTACCTCTCCCATTCCTACTCATGTTATTAGTTAACATCAGGTCCAGCTGCGAATAATAGAGACCCTAAATGATAGTGACTAAAGATAGATGTTATTTCTCTTTTATGTGAAAATCCGGATGGAGCTCTGCTAGTTTACTCATTCTAGTTTACTGGTTTGTCATCCCTAGGGTGTGGTTCCTATCCTCATGATCCAAGACAACAGCTAGGGCTCCAGCCATCCCCTGTGTGTCCTATGTAGCAAATTGGGCAAAGGGTGTGGGGGGACCTGATTGGGTGGCGGTCGGTGGCATAGGTGGTGAAAGAATTCACCCAACGCAGAACAAAGAAGAAGTTTATTGAATACTCCGCAGGGGAGCAGTGGGCAGGACGGCAAAGGAGAGACAGCCTGCTCTGAGGAGGTGGTGGTAGGACCACAGTTACAGGGTGGAGTGAGGGAGTACGGGGCCCATATGGAATTTTCCCTTTTTTGGTAACTGCCTGGTTGTAAGTAGACCATTGGTTAGTTAGGGCCTATGGCTTTCAAGGTGGGTCATTTCCTGAGCCTGTTTGCATTCAGTTCAGTGGTCAGTGGGGGTGGTCAGTGGTCACTGTGGGCTTCCTGCCTTACTCAGGTTTCCATTGCTCAAACTTGTTGCCTAAAAGCGGCCTCTACAAAGGGCATGTGTGGCTGCTTTAAAGGAAGATTACCAAAGGTACCACACTGCTTTTCTTCCTTTCTTTCTTTTTTTAAAGATTTTATTTATTTATTTGACAGAGAGAGAGAGAGAGAGCTAGGGAGCATAAGCAGGAGGAATGGCAGAGGGAGAGGGAGAGAGAGAATCTTAAGCAGACGCGGGGCTTGATCTCATGACCCTGAGATCATGACCTGAGCCGAAATCAAGGGTCAGACACTTCCTTAACCGACTGGGCCACCCAGGGGCTCCAGACAGAGACCCATTTAAATGCCTCTCCCTTTAAGTGCTTTCTCAGGGCCCCCAATGGAATGAGCCACTTCTTCCTGGGCCCTTGCCTACAGTAGTTACCAGAAATTCTCTCTGCTGTCTATTGCAGTCAGCTCTGGAGTTGGTCTCCCCTCTTAGGCTGTGAGCCCCTGGAGGCAGGGGAAGTGTTTTCTGCCACCTGAGCCTCCTCGTGGCCAGTTGCAAGTGCAGCAGAGAAGGTACTTGGGGCATGCGTGTTGACCAGATTGAGCCCTTGAGCCTCTGGGTCCTTCCTCCCTGAGGACCGATGGCGTGGTTTCGGAGGTGCTTGGTTGTTGTCAGGATTGCAGTTTGGGGCTGGTGCACTCGTGGACCTACCCTGGGGCTGTAGTTTGTTTGCTTTTATGTAATGGCACTTTACTGAGGTATAATTTATATACCTTCAAGTGCCTACTCTTAAGTCTAAGTCAATGACTTCTGTCATGTAACCACCACTCAGGTCAAGAGATAGAACATTTCTAGCACCTCTAAAGGCACCCTTGTGCTCCTCCCTAGTCATAGCCCTTGCAGAGGTAACTGCTGTTCATGTTACTTGGGTGGCTGTGGTTTTACTGGTGCTTGTATTAACTTCAGCAACAACTGGCTACTTGGTGGTTGTGAAGAAAGGAGCCGAGGTTGGGAAGCATTTATGTCTCTGCTCTAAGTCTTCTCCCACCTCTCTGTGCTGATCACATTAGTCTTTAAGTTCTTTTAACTCACCCAGCTTTCTCTGGCCCCAGGACCTTTGCACATGCCATCTTAGCTTCCTGGAGCATTCTTCCTCCACATATGGCCTATCTAATTCCTGTTTGACCTTCTGGTCTCAGCACAAACATCACTGCCTCATGAGGCTGTCCCTACCTCATTCGGACTGGGTTCTACATCTCATGGCACCTGGCACCTTTCCTTTTATGACAACCATCGCCCTTGTAACTCTTCCATTCCTGCTGTGGCAGACATGCCCTAGGATGACTTCTCCCTGAGTCACATCGCTTGAGAGTGGGTGGGACCTGTGATTTGTTCCTAATCAATAGACTATGTCAAGGGCTGCAAGATTTCACAGACTCAAATCAATAGATATGGGGTTAATAAAAAAAAGGAGATTATTCTAGGTTGGCTTTACTTAATCAGGTTAAAGACCTTAAAAAAGGGACTGGGGACCTCCTTGAAGTCAGAGACTTTTCTGTTGGACTCAAAGAAGCAAGTCACCTGGAGTTCCACCTCTACATGGAAATTAATATGGTTTGACGGAGCTTGGAAGATCATTCTCCAGTCAAGCCTCTGCCGAGAATGCAGCCCAGCTGATGCCCTGATGTAGCCTCATGGGACTGTGAGTAGAGGATGGAGAGAAGCCACTCCTGGACTCTGGCCCACAGAAACTGTGAGCTAAGAAATGTGTATTGTTGGGGCACCTGGGTGGGTCAGTTAAGTGTCTGCCCTTGACTCAGGTCATGATCTCAGGGTCCTGGGATCAAGCCCCACATTGGGATCGGAGCTCAGCAGGGAGTCTGCTTCTCCCTCTGCCCCTCCCCCGCTTGTGCTTGCTCTTTCTCAAATAAATAAACAAAATCTTTAAAAAAAAGAAATGTGTATTGTTTTAAGCTAGTAAGTTTGTGGTAATTTGTTACACAGCAAAAGATAACTGCCTTTACTAATACATCTGCCTTTACCTCTAAACCGTGAGATCCTTGAATGTGGGGACCTTGTCTTGTGTCTACTGTGGCTACCCTTGTCCTAGAGGTCCTCAAACATTCTTGGTCCACGGTATCCTTAATGTCTTCATTTTTTCTCATGACGTCCTTCAATCGAAAGAAATACTAACGCTTCCGTTTATTCAGTCGTTATATCCAAACAACTTAAATGTTTACATCCTAACAACTTAGTAAAGTTATTTTTTGCAAAAAAAATTACACATAGATTAAAAGAAAAATTGTTTTATTTTATTCTTAACTACAATCATTTACTAGTAGGACATGTGTACCTGTTGGACACGGCACAACCTCTCAGACCTTGGAATCAGAGTGGATGCTACCACCTTCATCTTGGCTTCCTATTCTATGTGGATTTTCACATGGGTGAAAACCTATCTCTGCAACATCGCTGAAAGGAATGTAACACAAACTAATATCTGGTGTGAATGTGAACCACCTCAAGCTCGTGGCCTAGATGGTGTACAACGGGTGTGGTTGTGTCATCTTTGAAAATTTAAAATGTCCCGCTGCACGCCTGTGAATTCATGAGGTGCCTTAGGGCACCGGGACTCACATGGACCATGAACCTGTGCACGGAAGGGACTCAACAAATCATCATCCACTGAGAAGTGACTGCCTGACGGATGAACTGTGGTGGGAGGGGTGCCCGAAGAGGAACAGAGAGAGCTCTGGGGTGCCCGGGCCCCTTTGTCCTCCCCGAGCACAGTGGCACTAGAGGGCTAGCCCTTAGAGTCCAAACAGGAAAACAGAAGCCACTCCAGATGTTTGAAAGAGGAGGAACGTAGCCCAGGGATGGGTTGTACAATTGTGGAGGCACAGAGAAGGTGGACAAGGGTTGGTGAGGTTATTCGGAGATTGGTGAGAGCTGGAAACTGCCCTTACCCTCACTCTGTAAGGACATAGGGATGAGGGTATTACCAGGCCCCCCGGGTCACACAGGCCTGTCAGGCAGGAGTGGGAGCCATGAAGGAGAAAACACAGCTACTAAAGATGCCAACTGAGGCAGAGGTGGGGGGTGGAGCCTGAAGAGCCTGGCTCTCCCTTCTTCTTGCCTTCCAAGCTCTCACCATTGGCCAAACTGAGCAGGAAACCAGGCGGCATAGAGAGTGATCAATGCAGCCTGTAGGGGTCAGACCTGTTAGGGAGAAGAGTGGGGGAAGGGTAAAAAATGGGTCCAGGACCTGCTCAACAGAGCTGGAATGAACTGGTTGTGTCTGGGACAGAGACTGGGCTGGTAGGATGGTCATTTCACCTGGGCCCTTCCCCAGGCTTGGGAACAAGCAGGTGTCATTCTGAGAAGGGTCAGCATGTGCAGGACTGGGCTCAAATGGACACCAGGGGTTCTCCCAAACACCGACTGGGGAGGCCCTCCCCTCAAGCCCGGACCTGAGGTCAAGCCCTCTGTAGAGCTTTGGAGACAGACCTGCCACCGAGTGGCTGAGTGACTTCCACCCGGTCACTCAAACACTCTGAGCTCTGGTCTTCTCACTGTAGAACAAGGGCTTGGACAGGATTACCTCTTGGATTCCTCCTGTTTTTAGCATCCTTTGAAGCATGATTAAGCCAGACTTTGAAGAAGTTCCAGAAGGGTAGTTTGTAGATGGGGAAGTGGGTAAACAAGAATGTGGGGCCAGATTCCACCCATTTATCTGGTGAAGCAGGGGCTAGAGGCAGGTCATGGGCAGACCATGTGCATCCAAGCCTCACTGGCAAGATGTGGGAGGAGGGCTTCTTCCTGGGGGTGTTGCGCAGGTCCAGGAGCTTTCTCTGGAGGGAGAAGTGGCCCCAAACAATCTACACCTCGGCCTCCCCTCTTAAAGGGTGGAAAGAACTTGGTGTCTGGAAGACTGGAATCATCTAATTCTGGACACATCTGTAGTGATCCCAGGGAAGGAAAAAAAGCTTGGGAGACAGATTCAAGAGACCTGAGAAGTTTGGAATGGAGATGGGGAAGAGAGAACTGGACCAGAAGTTGTCAGATGACTCCTAGACCTGGGGAATGTCAGAACTGGAATGCACGTGACATAGTACCTGGTCCAGTCCTGTCACTTTCCTGGGGGGAAACTGAGGCCCACAGAGAGAAAATATATAGCCAAGACTCCTCATCTGTTACTAGCCAGCCTCTGACTCCCAGCTTGGTTCTTTTCTGAACTGCAGCTCTCTCTCACATCGCACTCAGACCAAAACTGACTTGCTCTGTGTCCCACTCTCTAAGGACTCTGCTCTGGATTATTTGTTGCTCTAGAAAGGGCATGAGCCGTGAATTTTCACTAAAACACAAGTTCAGTATGCAGTCCTACTATAGTGTCAGCCCCACGAAGGCAGGGATGCTTTACCCCTACTGTCTCCCCGGCGCCTAGAGGAGTGAGTGTCTGGCATGTTACAAGCACTAGCTCAGGGATCCCACTCCAAAATCACAGTCTGTTAGGGATGATGTTCTAGGCACCACGTGCAACAAATGGTGGACATTTCAGGCTTTGGTTGGGGGAGCTGTTGGAGATTTCCCCCCAAATCAGGGGTGCTATAATCCTCATGCTCATCCTGAACCCCTGCCCCCAGGGAGACGGTTCTGTCTTGCTTCCGTTCGCTCTCACCCAAGACTTTCTGCAGTTGGAGCTGCTTTATCAGAGTCTCCCTCCCCTTCACTCCCCGCTTCCAACAGCCAGCGGAGCCCCATGCCGGAGATTAAGAGACCAGTGCCTTAGACTCTCTCTCCCTTTTGGCCCCAGCCTGGCATTAACCTCAGAGCTGTTTAATCTGAAGATGTTAGGGGGCGCCTGTGTGGTGCAGTCGTTAAGTGTCTGCCTTTGGCTCAGGGCATGATCCCGGCATTCTGGGATCGAGCCCCACATTAGGCTTCTCCGCTGGGAGCCTGCTTCTTCCTCTCCCACTCCCCCTGCTTGTGTTCCCTCTCTCACTGGCTGTCTCTCTCTGTCAAATAAATAAATAAAATCTTTAAAAAAATAATCTGAAGATGTTATTTTCTTTTTCTTTATTTTTTTAAAGATTTATTTATTTAGAGAGTGCAGGGCAAGAGGGAGCAGAGGGAGAGAGAGAGAGAATCTCAAGCAGACTCCCTGCTGAGCCTGACATGGGGCTCAATCTCACGACCCTGAGATCCTGACCTGAGCCAAAATCAAGAGCTGGCTGCTTAGCTAACTGAGCCACCTAGGAGCCGCTGAAGATGTTTTTTTCAAGCCCCAAGCCCACATTCTCAAAGGCTCACTAAGCGTCTTCTCCTGGATGGTTGTTATGGGTTGAATTGTGTCCCCTAAAAAGATACATCGAGGGGACCTGCGCATATGCTCTGATTTGGAGATCACATCTTTGGCAGATGTAATCAGTACTGGATTAAGAGAGGCCCTAAATCCAATGACAGGTGCGTCCTTCTAAGAAGAGAGAAATCTGGCCACAGACACAGGGAGAACGTCATGCGCCAAAAGAGACAGAGGTTGGAGTGATTGGTTTACAAGCCAAGGAACACCATGGATTGCTGGGAAACAACAGAATTTAGGAAGAGGCAAGGGGGATTTCTTCCTCAGAGCCTCTGGAGGGACCATGGCCCTGCTACACCTTGATTTTGGACTTCCGGCTTCCAGAACTGTGGGAGAATACCTTTCTGTTGTTCTAGTCATCCACGTTCATGTTCATTTGTTACAGTGGCCCTAGGAAACCCATACAGTGGTCTACTGGTACCTCAAACTCAACACATTCCAAACAGAGACGATCACCTTCCTTCCAAGCCTGTGCCAAGCAGCTGCCCTTCACCCAGGCTTCAAGTCTGAGCTCCATCCACATCCATTCCGTGGCAAATCGGTACCAACCCTTGTTCTTTTGTGCTCCTCCTCTGTCCCTCTCCCCCCTCTCCCTGCCACCTTCTTAGTTTGTTTGTTTTTTAAAAGATTTTATTTATTTATTAGAGAGAGAGAGAAAGGAGGGAGGGGCAGAGGAAGAGGGACAAGCAGACTCCTCGCTGAGCACAGAGCCCAACACGGGGCTTGATCCCACACCCCTGAGATCATGACTTGAGCCAAAATCAAGAGTCAGACGATCAACGGACTGAGCCACCCAGGCGCCCCTCCCCGCCTTCTTAGTTTAGACCCTTATTCTGGATCCCATGACCCCTGCCTCTAATCCATCTCACACAGGATTGGATGATTATTATTCCATCATACAGCTATCATGTGATGCCCCACTGCTCCCTGGCTAAAAACCCAAACAAACCTCCCCTCTGGGGAACCCTGCTGGTGGCCCAGCAAATTCCCTTATTGGGCTGATGAGTTCATGCTCCGGCTGCTGTGAACATTGACTGGTAATAACTCACAACGTGAGGGAATTTGGAGAATTGCCCTGGGCCAATGGGAGCCATCTAGGAGGTAATGTCCCCCCAACCAAGGGCAGCCCACAGCCAATGACCGGCTGATTCAGGGGTACAAAAGGCCAACCCCCTTGCCTCAAAGCAGGGCTAAGTCTGTGGTGTAATTCATTCTCCAGGGCTCCTGGGGGGATCAGGCCAGACTCTGGGCAGAGACCATATCCTTGCTTGGCCCCTTCCCCTGCCCTGCCCTGCCCCTCGCCTTCTCCTGAGAGTTTTCCCTCAGTAATCACATCATTGAGCACCTGTCCCAGGCTTTGCTTTCAGGGAGCCCACCTAAGATGACCCTTGGTAGAGCAATGGCATTCCTTAGTAAAATCCACACTCCTTTCCTTGGCATTCAAGGCCCTCATGATTAGACTCCGAATACCCATGTTCCCACCTTGACTCCCCTCTTCCTCCTTCCCTTGTGCTATGCTGGTGCTAAGCATAGCAGATCATTGAACTGCATACTGAGTCAGACATATGTTCCTGTTTTCTACCTCTGAGCCTTTTCCATGCTCTTCTTCCTACTGGGCCTCCCTTCTCTGTCTCCCCCATCCACACACATCGAAGCACCACTCACACTTCAAGTAGGGAAGTAGGGAAGACTCATCTCCCTCCTTCAATCTCTTAGAGCACTTCCTGTCTCTGTCCAACGACATAAATCCCGTTCTGCTCAGTAATCGTTGGGTAATACCAAGTTAAGCAGCACCGTTTCTCTCTCTGTTGACGCCCCAAGTTACCCACATCCAAATTGGGGTGCGGCACCACCCCAGCAGTACCTACAAAGGAGGCGGCCAAGAGCTGGCACTCACTGCTGACTGTTCACCTCCAGGCCAGCGGAGAGGTGGGGAGGCTGAGGGCGTCGGAGGGTAGGAGGGATGAGCTACTGGTGAACTGAGCCTCATCTCCCATATGGGGAGGGTGGGATATGGTGGCTGTGTTTAGGAACTGTGCCTGGGAAACCTGAAGGATCAGGGGCTGCTCCTGGCTACTGCTTTGATGGCAGATGCATCAGTGTTTGTAGGGGCTAAGGATGCTGAGGATTTCCCATGGAGCCTTGGGGGGCCAACTGGGGCTGACTTATGTTCTTTTCAAAGGGGTGGAGCGACAGATCCCCTGAGAGGGAAGGCCGATGAAATGACAGCTGGAGAGTGCCATTGCCACGTCAGGGAGCAAGGACCAGTGAAGAAGCCCAGCACCGGGTTCCTGGCAGAGGAAGAGGCAGCTTTGCACACATGCTGAGCCCTGGGACACTTCCACTAAGTACACGACTGACCCGGGCAAGGATTATCTTTCCTGCCCCAAACCTGGAGGGACAGAAGTGGCCTGGTGATCAGTGAAGGGAAAGGGGGGGGTCTTCTGGGGAAAGAGAAGAGAAGCGAGTGAACCCCACTCCTCCCCTGTCCACAACAGAGTCGGGCCCCGCCTGGGGCAGCCAGCAAGACCCTTCAAATTTGTAAGAAGGTGACTCTGGCAAGATGGGGACTGGACTGAAACACACAAGCTTTGTCGTGGAAAATGTCAAACACAGCCCCAAGTAAAGAGAATCCCCTAACGGGCTCCCATGCACCCCCGCTCAGCTTCGATCAGCACACGGCCAGTCTGGTCTCAACCGCACTCCTGCCCTCTTCCCCTCCCCTTCGTGGGCTAGACATTTTCATTATCAAACACTAATTTGCTTTTGTTACACAAGCAAGAACTTACTGCCTACGAGTTGTTTGGGCTCTGTGATCGTGGTTTCCCTGCTCTGTGCTGTCGTTCCCACAAGGTCATAATCCCTGTCCTTTCTGCCCTGTAAGATGTTGGCAGTGGTGGTCCTCTGGGCACGATCGCATGCCAAGTGAGTGGCTGGCAGTGATGACAATGATGACTGCCAGGACCAGAGGGTCAATGCACAGCATGTGTGCTTGGAGTAGGCATGACATGCAGTTGGCATGTGGGTGGCATGTGGGTGCTGCGTTGGTGGTGCGTGGGTGGGGTGTGGTGACATGTTGTCACTTGTGTGCTGGTGTGTGGCTGGAGTGTCTGTGCTGTGTGGGTGGGAGATCAGTGGCGTGTGGCTGGCACATACGTGGTGGCCAAGGCACGAGTTGTGCGGGTGCTGGCTGGTTCGCTCTGGGCTCACCGTGTGTAATGATTGATCTGATTTCCGATCCCCTGTGTCTCCCCTCCCGGCGGCTGACTGCATCTCATACATACCAAGGTTCTTATCACATCAAGAATTCATAATCATCCCAAAATATTCAATGGGGATATGAAATATTTACACACAAGTCACCAGACGGTGAAATGAAACGCGCCCATCCCCAGACCCTGCTAGAAACCTCTCTCCTACAGGGACAGGATGGGCTCTGAGAAGCAGAGCCATCTTCACAGGTTCCCATCTCTCCTCCCAGCACTCTGGGACCCCCAGGGCACATCCCATACATGTCCTTGTTCAGCGGGGAGAAGCAGATCTCCAGACTCCTCCCTGTTCCCCGTGTGAGCACGAGATGGCTGAGGGGGTGGCAGGAGAACTGAGAGCGGCTGGTCCTGTATCATAGGAACCCAGAATCTTGGCAATGGAAGCAATCACATAACTCATTCACCCTCTGCTCCACAAAATACCAAAGGGATCCTCATTTAACCGCTTGCTTAGCTCCAGCAACAGGGAGCTCATTACACTCATTCAACAGCTGGTGACTCATGGTTTGAAAGCTCTTCCTCGTCTTCAAATGCCTGCAAACTCCATTTGCCAGCCTTCTTCAGCCTGATGACATTTCAGCTCCCTCTGAGGGTCACTTTGTCCGTCCCCTAGCCAGCCTGGGTCCTTAGTATCTTGAGGCTCCCAGCCCTGCCAGCCACCCTGCAATGGCCTAGAGCACAGATGGGCCCCTGAGCAGCCGTAATGGCTTCATCTGTTTAATTAGCTTGCAATTAGCCTAATGCATATTTTAACATGACACCACAGCTGCTTGTCAATCATCTGCAACCAGGGACAGACAGACAGACGGTGGACCCGCAAAGCTAGGAGGAAGGAGATGTTCTCAGTGACTTTTAGGGCACAGCACTGCCAGAGGGTTACAGAGCAGCCTGAAGGGTTGTGCCATGTTAAAAGGCCCAAAGTCCTTCCCTCCAGCAATCACAGCAGGAAGATGATACTCAGGCCTCAGTTTCCCCAGTTGCAGCTCTATCCCCACTTGGGCCAACAGTAATGACGACTGCCAAAGGACACCTTCTGCCCCATTAGGCTGGAAACCCTTGTTCTCTTTGAGGACAAGCACCCTGTCTTCTCTTTCCTCTCCTGTCTCCTTCTCACTCCACCTGGAATTCCCAGCTACGAGCTATGATCCAGAACAGAGAGAGCACTGGACTGGGAGTCACTGAATGAGTGTGTTGTATTGACCAGGCTCTGTCTTCTGGCAGAATCTGTTCCCACCATGGTGTAGAAACAACAGAGGCTTGCAAGCTCGATCAATGTCTTATCTCAGTTTTACCACAGGCTAGCTGGGTGACCTAGGAAAGTGTCTTAACCTCTCTGAGCCTCTGTTTCCTCAAATGCAAATGGATTATAATAATATCTACCTTATGGAGCTGGTGGGAGAATTAAATGAGTTAACACAGTACCAGAACTTAGAGACACTGAAGACAGGATGCTTTCCTCCCACCCACCTTCCCTCCCTCTTTCCCTTCTATCTCATACTGTCTTGAATTCACAGGCTTCTCCGTGGGCTCTGGCCACTTGGCTGGTGGGGAAGCGAGACTGGATCTCTGGGGGACAAAATAACATTTACTCTCTGTCAGGGCTCCCGGGTGGAGCCCTGAGTGGGGGGAGCTAGGGTTTGTGCTGAGCAGGGGGATGTAGCTTTCAATGGGCAAGGCAGGGCGTTTCTGATTGACACATTCTCCATGAGCTTAAACTGGAATGTGACACTGTTACTGTCAGACCCTGGAAGGCAGAACAGGGAGGAGCCTAAATATTTCATGCTTAAGTTCATCAATAATGGAGCCTGAGACTAAATTACATAACTGTCACCTTTCTGTTAAATAATATTTTCTGCATGGGGTGGGGCAGGGACCATGGAGGCCGTTATTGAAAATCATGAATGATTTAGGTCAGCAAATAAAAGGGATCAAGATGAGAAGAAGGGAGAGGGATTTTCTAGGATCACCTACTTCATCATCCAGGGATGGCTGGAAGGGATCTGAAAGGTGGGAGAGTCTTCGGGGGAGGGGCGTACCTATAGTGAGGCTTTGGGGGTTGTCACACACCTTCTGGACCAGGGTGGGGCAATTAACGTGCTAACCTGAGTCTCACTGTCATGTTGATCCTTCTTCATGGAGATGGACAGAAAGAAGCTGAGAGACAAGTGTAAATCAGGGGCTCTGTCTCCCCATCAAACTGTACTCTGAGTGTAGGCACTTGTCTCCACCATCAGACCAGGGATTCCTTGAGGCAAGAGTTTGCCTCTCCCATCAGACCAAGTGCTTCCTGAAGGCAGCAGCTGTTTCTCCTCCATCAGAACTGGAGCCTTTGTGGGGCGCCTGGGTGGCTCAGGTGGTTGGGCATCCGACTCTGGATCTCTGCTTAGGTCTTGATCTCAGGATTGTGAGTTCAAGCCCCACGTTGGGCTCCACAATGGGTGTGGAGCCTACTTAAAAAAGAAGAAGAAGGAGAAGAAGGAGAAGAAGAAGAAGGAGAAGGAGAAGAAGAATAAGAGGAAGAAGGAGGAGGAGGAGAATTGGAGCCCTTGTAGGCAGGGGCTGTGTCCTGCCCCATAAAACTGGGGTCTCCCAAGGGCCTGTGCCTTTCTCATCAGAGAGCTCCCTGAAGGCAAGAGCACTCCCTCCCCATCAGACTTGGGGGTCCTTGAGGCCAGAGACTGTGCCTCTCTGACAGACCCAGGGCTCCCCCACTGTGTGGGCATGGTCTAATATCTGTCCTGATGTCAGATCAGGGGTTCCTGTACCCCCAGTCAGAGTGGGGTCCCTATGGACAGGAACTGCATCTCCTCCATCAGACTGGATGCTTCCTGAGGGAGGTATCCCAGTCTTTTTCCTCATTCCTTCATTCTTGGTTCAGCAGAGGAGGGAAGGGATGAGGCCAGTGGCCCCGTGTCTAAGGGCTTTTTTGGCAGCCAGCGCCTCCCCCCCCCCAGGAGGGAGTCTCAGTGGGCATGTGTGCAAACTCCCCCTGCACTATCAGCCCTTCGTGGGAAGGGTGAGGGCTGGGAGCGCTGTGCCCGCTAAGTGTATAATTACACAGTACTTGGGGTAATTTTCCTCTTCCTCAAGAAGCACACGTTGGCCCTGATTTTCCTATCTGCAGATTGTAAGCTCGTAATTAGCAGCAAATTACCCACACAAGTGACAAATTTTTGTGCTTTCAAGTAAACAGACAAAATACCCACAGTTCATAAATTGGCTCTCGGTGCAGCAGGCACCTGGCTCCCGGCGATGCCCAGCCTGCCCACACGTGGCGGGGAAGGGGGGCGGACAGCCGGCGTGAAGGCCGAGACCGCCGTCAGAGGGAATCAGGGTAGACTGGCTCGCCTTGAGAATCAGTCCTTCCCACTTCCTAAGCGGGGCCAGTGGGGCAAAATCCGTGGTCCAGGTCAGCTTCCCAGTCCTTGGTGTGGGTCCGGAGCAATAGGGTGGCCACACCAGCCTTGGGGATAAGAAATAGGTCCCTGTGCCACCATCTGTCACCCAGATGTCCTTGACACTGCTCCTGGGTCTTCTCTCAGCCAGTATTACCTCGTCTAGGTCACGCCGGCCTGCTGAGCATGGCCTCTTACTCGCTTTTGAACATACTTCTTAACCTGTTTGGTGCCATGGACTCTTTGGAGACACAGCATTTAAGGAGGTAATTAAGGTGAAAGGGGCCCTAATCTGATAGAACCCATGTCCTTATAGGAAGAGGAAGAGACACCAGGCCTCTCTCTCTCTCTCTCTCTCTCTCTCCATGCGCACATAGAGGAAAGGTCAGCTGAGGACACAGAGAGGGGCGTGATGTCAGCAGAGGAGAGAGATCCCACCAGGAACCAACCCCGCTGGCATCTTGAGCCTGGACTTCCAGACTCCAGAACTCTGAGAAAACAAATGTCTGTTGTCTAAACCAGCCAGGCTGTGGAACTGCGTCACGGCAGCCCGAGCAGACTTAACATACTGGGTGACTCCTCTGAGCCCGTCTCCTCATAGGAAAACAGGGCGAAGCCTGTTTGTGGAGCCTCCTTGTAGGACCCGTAGGGTTAAATGAGACAAAGTACGTAAACGTCTGATCGGTGTCCCTGGCACATGGCAAGGGCTCCATTGCTGTGCTATTATGAATGTAGCAGGATGCTAAGTCCACCAGCAATGCCCCCTCCCCATGCTTACAGTGGCCTCACGCCCAGCCTGGCACCCTCACTGAACTTGAAACAATCAGAGCCCTGGGTCGTCCTCTCTCTTCCCTGGTCCCTGGGAGAAAAGAAGAGTAACATTTACCTTCATCCTAATTTTGTCCTTTTCAAATGTCAACAGGGAAGGGAGGGGACTCTGTTTCTCTCTCAGCTCCATTGGGGTCTCCTAGCAGAACATCCGCATCTCCTAGCCTGCTTAAGCGGATGGGGGAGGGGTGCCCTCCCTCTGTTGGGGTGTAGAGAGCTGGGTGCTTCCTGGAGCCAGGTAATGCGGAAGGAGATAAGAAGCCAACTAATGAAGAGACCAGGGCAGAGGACACGGGTCCATCTGGCCATTTGCGTCAGGTTCGATGGTGGTTCTTTCTATGGATGGATCCTGAAGTACCCCAAAGCTTAATGGTTTACATCTTTGATCTGATCACAGTTGTGTGGATCAGAAATTCCAACAGGGGCCACAAATCTTTGATACATGTAATGCTTTCTTGGGCTGGAAATGTCTATGGCCTCTTCGTACACAGGTGGAACACCGCAGCTAGGAGGGCTCGAAGGGCTGGGGCTGGTTGGAAGGGCTTAATAGGGTCATTGATCTGGCTTCCTTGGTTCTCCTCCATGTAGTCCTAGGGTCTCTCCCTTCCCATGGGGCTTTTCCACCTGTTGGTCTTTCCTGAAAGGTGGCTGAACTTCCTATATATGGTTCAGGGCTCACAGGCAGCTGGCAGGCAGTGGTGTGCTGGTAACTGGCTTTACAGGAGAAAAAAAAAAAAAGGAAGAAAAAGAGGAAAAGGAAGGAAGGGAGGGAAGGCAGGAGGGAAGGCCCATGATTTGTAGTATTTGCCAGTTTCTGTGGTATACATGCTTCCACCAAGGCTAATTTCAAGCTACCAACTTGATGTCAATCAACTCATCAAATTTCTCAAAATTGAACAATCGGCTCTTGCAAGCTAGCACCAACCGGGGTTACAGGCTTTCTCACTGAATTTTAGCCAGGAACTGAGCCAAATTCCCTTCCATCCTATTCTGTTGGTTAAGGCAGGTCTCAGGTGGGGGGAGGGGGGGACCCAAGTCCGTGGTACAGGGAGGAATACTTCATCAGGGACCACCGAAGCAGCAGACCGCCAGCGACAGTAACACTGACCACGGCTATCATGACGGCGTGTCCAGAATTACCGGACGTTTGGGGCAGGCATTTTGCTAATACTACCCCTTTCCATCCTGAGGAGGTGATCAAGAGGAAGGCCCTGAGATCAGAGAGGGGGGCAGAGTGTGTCAACCTTAGATGCTATTGCCTCGAAGCAGGGAGTCGCCTCTGCTCCAGGAGGGCAGTGGCCTTAGAGTTGGTATTACAGAGCTTAAGAGTTTTGGGGAGCACAAGAAATGGATTCTCATGGGGCACCTGGGTGACTCAGTCGGTTGGGCATCTGCCTTCGGCTCAGGCCCTAACGTCAGGGTCTTGGGATTGAGCCCCGTGTCGGGCTCCCTGCTCAGTGGGGAGTTTGCTTCTCCCTCTACCTCCGCCCCTTCCTCCTGCTTCTGCTCGCTTGCTCACTCTCATGTGCATGCGCACGCGCATGCTCTCTGGATCTCAAAAAAAAAAAAAAAGGAATGGATTCTTATTAAATGAGTGTTGTCAGATCTGGGAGTATGGTGAGGAGTGACATGAATCAACACGAAGAGGAAGTACAAGGAGAGTTAAGAATGAACTCACGGAGGGGCGCCTGGGTGGCACAGCGGTTAAGCATCTGCCTTCGGCTCAGGGCGTGATCCCGGCGTTCTGGGATCGAGCCCCACATCAGGCTCCTCCGCTATGAGACTGCTGCTTCTTCTCCCACTCCCCCTGCTTGTGTTCCTTCTCTCGCTGGCTGTCTCTATCTCTGTTGAATAAATAAAAATTAAAAAAAAACCTTAAAAAAAAAAGAATGAACTCACGGAAACCCTATAATGTAATGAAAGTTTCTTGGGACTGGTGTGGGGCAAAATCGCCCTCTCCATCCTATGTCCAGCACCCCTGCAGCTGGACAAACCCAGGGGTTCCAACCAGGGGTGATGCCATGGGTCTGCATAGTGTTTCCGGATTTCTGACAGCTACTAATTTGGGGGTGTTTGGGAATGAGAAATTGGAATCCTGCCAACTCTCAGAAATTCCTGAAATCATAAGTTATTCTGTATTTCCATAACACTATATTTACAGGTTTTAAATGAGTGACAATAAATAATAAACAGTGAATCATTTTTCTTAATAGGGTTATGCTAAAAGTTTTAGAGGTCTTCTGTTTAAAAAACAGACAATGTTAAATGCGAGGTTTTTTATTACTATGAACCAGTATGTTTTGACAAGTTTATACATTTTGATAACATGTAAAATGCTCCCTACCTGAAATAGACATTTGATAAGAGAAAATGTCAAATAAACAGGAACACAAAATTAATGACAAATAAAAATCATTAAAAATTGAAAGAAAACAAATATTTAATATTAAAATGCTTTCATTAAATATTAAATAAAAAATTTTAAACACTCCAAAACATTAATTGATCTGAGAGTCTTGATCTTTGTTTTACAACAAATGTTACAGCAATAGAAAAAAAACCCTTTTATGTTGACGTTGTTTGAATCATCAAGCAAATGTTCAAAAGTGTCTTCAGTTTGGGTGTTAGGGCACATGTGCTTCATGCAAGCCCCTTTTTTTTTTGAAGAATTTATTTATTTATTTATTTGTCAGAGAGAAAGAGAGAGAGCGCATAAGCAGGGGGAACTGCAGGCTCCCCAGTGAGTAGGGAGCCTGACCTGGGACTCCATCTCAGGACCCTGGGATCATGACCTGAGCCAAAGGTAGATGCTTAACAGACTGAGCCACCCAGGTATCCCTCTCTCTCTCTTTTTTAAAGATTTATTTATTTATTTAATTTTTTAAAAAAGATTTTATATGTACTTATTTGCGAGAGTGAGAGTGAGAGATCACAAGCGGGGGGAGAGGAGCAGCAGAGGGAGAGGGAGAAGCAGGCTCCCCGCTGAGCAGGGAGCCCAATGTGGTGCTCGATCCCAGAACCCTGGGATCATGACCTGAGCCGAAGGCAGACTCTCAACCCACTGAGTCACCCAGACGCCTCTATTTATGTATTTTAGAGAGAGAGAAAAGTGCAGCGGGGAAAGGGGCAGAGGGAGAGAGAGAATCTTAAACAGACTCCACACTGAGCACAGAGCCCAGAGCGGGACTCAGTCTCATGACCCTGATATCACCATCTGAGCTGAAACCGAGCGGGTTGCTTAACCAACTGCGCGACCCAAGCACCTCTCCTTTTTTTTTTTTTTTAACAATGGAAATTTTTTGTATGCTTGTCTTGATTTTTTTTTTTTTTTTTTTTTTTGCCATTGAAATTGCTAATTGCCTTTGCTCATTCGGATTTTAGACCAGTTTCTGATTTCATGTCTGGGAATTCTGCAACATTCCTATTTTATTTTCTTCTTTTTACATTTCTTCCATAGTGAATACCTAAGCCCTGGTGAATGCCAGTGACCATGCCTGGATAGTACTTGAAGATTGCAACATTCAGATCCTAGCAAAGTTAACAACACTTCACATACCAAAATTGCCAGTTTAAGGGCTTATTTTGTTTCTGACACTTATTTCTTGGAATATTGCTAATAGGATATAAAGTATACCATGCATATAAACTTCTTAATATTGATTTTATTTGTAAGACTGTCTCACCATGACAGTATACAGGGCCACAAACACACGTTTATATAATGGCAAAAGCTGCAAGCAAGACTGCTTCTCACCTATGAGCTCCTGTCCCAGCTCCCAGAGATGTTGACATTAACCTTCAACTCCGTGGAGAAGGGCTGTTTCTAGCTTTTGCTTTCAACATTTCATCAGTTGACCCTACAAACCAGCAACTTCTCTATGTTGATTATGAAGCTTTAATTCTTGCAGGAGAGTTATAATACTTTTTTCCATTTTTCAGTTTTCTGGACTGACTTTTCTTGGGATTTTGAATTTGAGAAAGAGAATTTCTGAGGAATGCTGGGAAGATACTACTGGGTTGTAACACTGGGTCGACAGCATGGCTTATGGGATGTGAGCTCTATCCAAGGAGAATGAAGTCTTGGCATGTCTATCCCTGAATGGGATGCGATTACCTAGAGGTTGGAAAGATCATTAAAGAGAGGGTTGGACTCCAGTAGAAAGACCACCCAACCCTGCATGGCTCCCCAGTGCCCTGCCTGTCTCCCTTGCTGAACTCTTGCAAGACAATATTCCCCCAGGGACCTGTTCATAGCTCCCTTCTCGTCTTCATTTTCATGCTCTCTGGGGCACCCCATTCATAATCTTGGTTTCAATCTAATGATGGAACCGAAATTCACATCTCCAGCTCAGACCCCTCCCACTTTTCTACCTAAAGATCCATTTGCACGTTTTTTGCTTCCAACAGCCTGACTCCAGGCTTTACTGGTTTAGAAGTCAGAATACCCAAGGCAGAAATTCTTCCACCAGGGGACAAAATGTCACCAGGCCCTTCTGTTTCTCATGCATAAGGGGGATTACAGTGTTGGCTGGGGCAACTCTAATTATCACTGGGGAACAATGGGGCAGGGAGGTGTAATGGGGCATTTCCTAGTACTTCTAGGTCAAGTGGTAAACGTTAATGGAAGACACTAGCAACACCAACAGGCATTACCATCCAAAACTCAGCCTTTCCCAGATAGAGGGTTAAGATTGCCCCACCAGATAAAGAACTTTGACCAGCTGAGGCATTTGTGAAGGGCGAATGGGAGATGGGATAAAAAGACAAATACCAGCTATGGTCTTATGATTAAATGCAGGAATGAGAACTATAGTATTCACCCACATGGTACTCCTTGCTTTGAGACAGATATATTGATCTATTTTAGCAAAATTTCTTTTTTCTCCCATCCTCATTCCCTTTTATTTTTATACAGTGATGCTTTTGATGGTTGTATTTGCAATTGATTGCATAGATTATAGAATATCAGGACGAGATCATGATCAAATTCAAAGAATGGACATCTCAGTAACGGAACTACTGATGTGAATTTGAGTTGTCCCTCTGTGGGAAAAAGGGTGAGTACTCATTTGGGAGGAATAGATTCCATGTGTTAGGTGGAAGCAGGTTATGGTGGGGGTGCTCATGGTAAGTTTAAGAACGGAAGGAAGGTGTATGTCGATGTTGGACAGCCAAGAGGTGGGTTGTAGTGCACATCTGTCATTCTTCTCGTCTGCCTACATCCTTTAAATTTTCTTCCTTTATTTGGGACTGCCTTACCTTATTTGTCTGCCTCTCCCCTGAGTAGAGCTCACTTTCCCAGGATGCCTTGCACCAGGTATCTAACTTCGTAGCGACCATTTTTTGAGCACTTGGCTTGTGCCAGACACTGCGCTAAGCATTTTTCCTGCTATATCTCAGCCCTTCCAACTATTTTATGTGGTAAGGACTCTCAGTAGCCTCATATTAGAGACAAGAAAACAGACTCAGAGAGATGAAGTCACTTGTCCAAGATGACACAGCTAATAAATGGCAGAGCTGAAATTAACGAGTAAATGGCGGACCCAGTGCCATCCAACTGCGATGACTGTGCTTTTAACCATCTGCCTCCAGGTGACATCTGTGTTCGGTGGGAGAACACATAGATAATGTCATTCTAATCTCAACGTGTTCAGGGTCTGACTCTAGGAGCAAGGAGGAAAAGCAATCAGTGGGGATCCAGGGAGACTTCTGGGAAAAGATCTAGCCTGAGCTGCATCCTGAGGGATGTGGGCAATTGGCTGATAAAGGGGGATGCGCAGGGCACTCCAGACCAGGAACCGCATGTGCAAAGGCCCAGAGGAATGAATTGGCATGACTGCAGTGACCCTACTTCCGTGTGTGTGGAGGGGAGCGGAGGGAAGAAAGGCAGGGCTCCGATCCCTCAGAGTGCCGGGTGCTAAGCTGAAGAATCAGAACTTGATCCTGGAAGCTACATGGAGAGCAACAGAGGGATTTGCAGTGGATTTGTGATTCAGAAATCTCTGGCAGAGCAGGAAGATGGTTTGTGGGGTGTGTGGGCTGGAAGCAGGGGGCTCTAGGAGGCCTTTGCATAATGCAGGTGAGAAAAGAGCAGCACCACACCGGGAGAAGCCACAATGAGGGGAGGGGGAAACGGACAGAAGGGATGAGCGTGACCGACGTGGAGGAGGTAGAATGTTCAGGACTTGGATGTGGATTCTAAGATGAGTGTTAGAGCTCAGGTGTCAGTCCCAGGTGGGTCATGGGGGAAATGGAGAGCCATCCACAGAGATAAACACAGGAGGAAGAAGGAGCTTTGAAATTTTAATCACAGAGGTGGGCAGCCTCAGGGCACCCGGGGCTGACAATGCACCTAATAACAGCTGGCAATTACGAAGCACATACAGCACGCTAGGCCCTGTGCTGAGAGCCGGCCTCACAGGGATGTGGTAAAGATGAAATGAGTTAATACATGTAAGGTGTTGAGAACAGCGTCTCTCACAAAGGAAGCACCCTGGAAGATTTTGCTGTTATTATCACTATTGCTAGCCTTGATTTACAAAGAAACGGGGCACTATAAGGGAGGTGAGGTAGCTTGCCCAGGTCACATAGGCAAGGAGCAGCCGTCTGACTCTAGGGCAGTGCCCCTGACCTCACACCGTGCTGTCTGCAGGTCACAGAGTGTGGATGGATGGTGGTCAGAGCCGTGGCGCAGAGGAGCTCACCCAGGGGGAACATGAAAACGACAAAAGCAGGGGCCGAGACCCGAGGCCTAGGGAACACTGGTAAAGCTGTCTCCAAAACTCTCAGCCGACCGTGTGCCCCGGGGCCCCTCCGACGCTTGTGCTCTAATGCACGCACTGCTTATCCCTGCAGTGTTTTTAAACAGTATGTTTCCGCTATATTCCTGCATCCCGCCCGAGAACCTCTGCTTCAGTCCTTCTTTTTTTTTTTTTAATATTTTATTTATTTATTTGCCAGAGAGAGAGAGAGAGCCAGCAAGAGAGGGAACACAAGCAGGGGGAGTGGGAGAGGGAGAAGCAGGCTCCCCGCTGAGCAGGGAGCCGGATGCAGGGCTCCATCCCATGACGCTGGGACCACGCCCTGAGCTGAAGCCAGACGCTTAACGACTGAGCCACTCAGGTGCCCCTTCTTCAGTCCTTCTGGAAAAGTCGATGTCCTGGGCCACCCTCAAGAGAGCCCGAGCTCACAGTAAACTCCTCCAGGACAGGTGGGATGCTGAGTGTCCTTGGCCGAGAGGTGGGGATAAGTGTGGTACCTCTTGGGGGTTGTGGTGAAGGTTGAGATAATGTTGCGCATGTCTTCCATAAGCGGAGTTATTATTATTCTTGGCACTGGGTATTGTTGCTATTGGTGCTCAGGGTTGACTCTTTGGGGTTTGCCCCAGCATCTACGACTTAACAAAGAGCTGTGGAATAAATGTCTGGATCAGAGCACCTTGGTTCTGGTTCTAGGTTCCCTTTGGGTGAGTCACTCAGAGCCTGTTTCCTCATCTGCAGATGGGGGGCACTAACCCCATCTCACGGGGTTCCCAGGATGAAGTGAGAGCATCCAGGTCTCTATTTTGAGGACAGGGAAGTGTCCTACAAATGCAGTGCCCTGTCATGCTCTATCTCCCTCCCTGGAGGTGGCTGGTGACAGTCCAGGGAAGGTGAGTGGGAGGCTGCCTTGAACTGGTGGGCAGCTCTCAGTTCCTGGTCAAACAAGGGGGGTGAGGTTGGCAGGTGGCTGGGAGAATGTGGGCCAGGTGTGGGCTGCCGCTGGCTCACCAGGGTCAGTAGGGATTGGCGAGGCTAATGGACTGTGGCCTCCCTCCTGCACATCCCAGATCATGTCTAACGGCTTGGCATTCAGTGGTGTTGCATACTCGACGTTTACTTGCCCCTGCACACGTGTGTACACGTCTGTGGGTGTGCATACGGAAAGGGGTTAGGGAAACCTCAACTATCTCCTAGTATAAAGAGGAAATCTTTGAGAAGCCTACTCTCGTATGTAGTAGCGATCATTGGAACACTTGGAGCATTTAGGTTTGTTTGGGTGTCTGTCCTGATCTCTGAAAGCCAAGCATGTCTGTATCAGCTGCTTAACCAGTGCCAGCGGGCCACACATGGAGAAATGGTGGGCTGGTAAGTGATGGCGGGGCCAGCCTGGTGGCTACGCACCATGGCTCACACTGGGGGTGACAGTGTTGCTGGTGCTGAGGGTGGCTTGATGGTGGCCTCTTGCCTGCCCCTTTTGCACACTGTAGACATTTTCCCTGTAGGTCAGACCTTTCCTTGAGAAGGAATGGTGATGAGGAGAAGGTTGGGAGGAGGGGAAGGGAGGAGATGTGTCCTTAGCTCTCAGGACCCACTATCCAACCAGCAGTCTCTCCCGGACGGTCCAGCCCTTGCAATATCAGTTTTTTCCTACAGAAAGCAGTGCACGTTTGCTATGTAATTGGGAAGGTAATGGGTGGGAGCAAAGCCCGGCCGTGGCATTTTTATCTGGATGGAGTGAACACACTCCCCTCTAGAGCTTGCTCGAACTGCTCCCCCCACCCAGAAAACCCTCCCTCCGTTCAGACTGACATCTCACTTATCCGTAAAGGCGCAGCTCAAATGCACCCTGTTTATCACGCCTTCCTAGGTCTCACTTGATAGAATTAAATGCTCTGTTCTTGGAACTCCTCAGTTGCAAACACAACTGTGTAGTAGTTTTGTGCGGTCCTGAGGCCAGCAAATCTGGGTGGGTCAAAGTTCTATTACAAACTTGGTCGGGGCGCCTGGGTGGCTTGGTCGGTTAAGCGTCTGACTTTGGCTCAGGTCATGATCCCGGGGTCGTGGGATGGAGCCTCGTATCAGGCTCCCTGCTCAGCGGGGAGCCTGCTTCTCCCTCTCCCTTCACCCTTCCTCCCCTCGTGCACGTGCTCTCTCTCAGATAAATACATAAAATCTTGGGAAAAAAAAACCAAACAAAGTTGGTCAATGTCAGGGCCCCTGGGTGGCTCAGTGGGTTAAGCATCCCACTTGATTTTGGCTTGGGTCACGATCTCAGGTTGTGAGATTGAGTCCCACTTCCACTTCGGCTCCGTGCTCAGTGGGGGAGACGGGCCTCCTTTGAGATTCTCTCTCTTCCTCTCCCTCTGCTCCTCCCCTCCCCCCATGCTTGCTCTCTCTCAAATAAATAAATAAATAAATCATAAGGAAAAAAAACTTGGTCCATGTCCTTCTCCAATTTAGACCACAAGTTCTGGGGGTTCAGCTCCGTGTGGCCGGAGACACCAGGGCCTGGTACAGTGGCGTCTTGGTAAATGTTTAACAACAGGTCTCTGGGGGAAAGGCCCTCATTTGGACCACTTGCCAATTTCTACGGTGTAAATACCACCACGGTGTCAAAGCTACCCATGTAACACCACTGCAGGTGGGGTTGGGAAGAGGCATCTACCATCAGCTCCGTGGGCTGGTATGAGCTGATTCAGGTCTGTGCTCCACAGATGCTGACATCAGCTGGTGCCCGGCACATAGTAGGCCCTCAATACCTGTCTGAGTGAATAAATGAATCCGTGAACACATACAGAAATGAATGGCTGAAGGCTAGCAGGTGACTAAGGCAGTGGTGACTCATGGCTGACTGGGGCAGGGGGAGGTGGGAGCAGGAAGAGGTGTGTCTGTGTCAGGCAGGGGCATGGGCGGCCAGCACCAGGCAGATCCAAGGTATCCCAGCCCCCCACCCAGCGGACCTTCCTGCCTCCCCCTCCTCACCGCCCCCCATTCCTCCGGTGTTGAAGCTGCTTTGCATTTTCTCATAAATAACCTGTAATGCCACTGAATGCAGTTTTCTTGTTGGGTCTTTTGATTCTTCAATCGTGACAAAAGCTGCACTAATGAGTTATTGGGAAAACCAAGCCCCGCTCCAGGCCAGAGAGGGTGAGTGAACACAGAGGCGGGAGGTGCGAGCACAGCAACCCAGGCAGGGAGCCAAGCCACTCCCTGAAGAGAGGTTGCGAGCTCTAGAGAGGAATTTAAAAAGCCCTAGTAGCTCCTATGTGTCCAGAGCTTTCCACTTCACATAGGCTACCTCAAGCAATTCTTCTCCCCAAGCTGGTTGGGCAGGTGTGATTCCTGGGGGGAATATCATTCTTGTATCATCCCACTGCTCTCAGGTGTTTCCACCTCAGGGCCTCTGTACTCGCTGTTCCCTCTGCCTGGAACACCCTTGCCTCCAGGTATCTACTTGTCTCCCTCTCTGACTTCACTCAGGCACTTGATTGAACTGAACATCTCCTCAGAGAGACCTTTCCCAGTGACCCTGTCTAAAGTGACACCATTCCTTGTTCTCCACCCCCTCGTCCTATTTTGATTTTGTTTTCATAGCACCACTATAATCTGATGTCTTGGGTTGGATTTCCCCAGAGCGGACCTAAGACAAGTATTCGAGGGCAAGTAATGTTTGGTGACTCCAGGAAACACCCATGGGAGAGTGGGGAAGTGATACAGGGAAGGGAAGGCAGCCAAAAACGGGCATTTTTTAACACAGTTACTGTGGAGAACTGGAACCCAGTCCTGCTGGGGAACTCTGGGAGCTAGTGTGGGACACGCGCCTCAGAGACATCGTGCCTGAGAGGTGAGGGAACCGGGGTATCTATGCACCAGCTCTGTGAGCCACTGGCTGAGGGCTGCGCCCAGGGAGCTGGGAGACACTGGCCCTTCTGGCTGCTCTGTGGGTAGGCACCCACTAACGGGGTGCTGGCAAGTAGAAGTCAGCCAGAGGGTTAGTTAGCATGAGAGGGTGTGGGCTGAGCACCCACGCATCTACTAGACCTGAGATGATATAACAACATTATTGTCTGTCTTACCCACCAACATGGAAGAGAGGGACTTTGCCCTGTTCACTGGTAGGGGGGACAGTTCACTCTGTGCCTGAAGCAGCGTGTGGTAATCATGGCATAGTTGTTGCATGAATGGATTCCCATCTTACAGATAAAAATGGTGAGGCTCAGAGATGTGAAGGACTGCGCCCAAGATTAGACTCATACACAGCAGAAGTATTTACTGAACCCCTGTTTTTGGTCCAAAGCGTCAGTCTCTCTGACTCTAATTTCTGGGCTTCCCCTTAGGAACCCCCTTCCCCTGCCTGGGTCCTAGGAAGGGGGAGGTGGAACTTCGGTGACTCCATTCCATATCCCCTGGCGCATAAATGCTCGACTGCCTGTCTGACCTCACAAGGAAAGTTCTGAGAAGCCATCACTCAAGGCATGAGTTGTATACCCATGATCCATACTGAGATGTTACTTGGTGTTTTTCCCACTTCACTTGGAATAGTGACAGACATTTCCCCCTCCTCCATCTCCAGAAAGGAACCAAGGTCAGGGTCTAAGTCCAGGCTTTTTTGCTACAAAGAGCTTTGGGTTTTGTCGTCAAAGCAGTAGGGATTTCCACCCCCTCTTCCCCAGTTAGGTTTGGGTGGTGGAGGTCTCCTGAGGGGGAGTGAAGAGAGAGAGGACTGGAGAAGGAATGAGGAAAGAGGTCTGACTAGGAGGGAGAAGGGAGACAGGCCTCTCAGCCAGGGAAGGAGAGAGATTTGGGGGCTTGTGTCTGGGGCTTGCGTCTCTCTGGCCTGTGGCTCCAGATGGGGGTATTTGTGGAGGTTGAGTGATAAGCGCTGAGGCCCAGAGGGGCTCCAGGGCCCACTTGCGGTCATTGAGGGGGCTGCTGTGGAGACCTCAGAGCCTGTCCAGGGTGGCCGAGCCCGAGAGAGGCCTGGCCCAGGGTTCAGGAGCCAAGGTGACAGGAGGCAATTACCACGGCAACCACAAGGCCTCAGGCTCCTTCTCCTGGGTCCCAGATTCTTCTATGATCCGAGACTCCCCTCCCCAAACATAACTAAGGCTGATTTCTCAGCACTCTGGCAATTGGAGACTTGGGATCAGAATTTATTTGACTTGAAAAAATAAAACAGTATGACATTTATTGCACGTGGGTGTTGCTGAGTAAATTCAAACCCACTCCAGTGCAAAGGGACCTGAGGGCCTCTGGATGAGAGGCCCACACAGGCCTCCTGTCTGCTGGCAGGCCTGGCCAGGCAAAGCCAAACCCCAGGGCAGGCCTCCTGAGTGTTTAGAGGGGCAAGAAGGCGACAGGGGAAATGCTGGAAGAATTTGATTTAAAAAAAAAAATCTGAAAATCACATTTGTTTATTTCTGATTGTAAAAATCATACATACTGCTTGTAGGAAATTGGGGAAAAAATAGAACACATGAAGACAGAAATGCAAATCGCCCGTAATCCCGACGCCCACGATCATCATTAAAATGGTATTATCTATCGTCTCACCTTTATTCTGTATACAGCTTTCTACATAATTGAGACCTTTCAAGTATTATTTATATAACTTACATTCTATCTATAGTGGACAAGAGGTCCCTGAACTCTGCACGGTGAAGAAATGAAGAACGCGCCCTCAAACACTCCCGCACGAACGCCCACACATTTATTTCCACAGACGGTGGAGGACGGAGCAGGGAAAAGAACAGTGAACGGTACTAACGTGGCCCTACCCTGCTACTCACTGGCATCAGGACCCCGAAGAAGTTTCTTCACCCTCTCTGTCTTACTTTCCTAATCTGTAAATTGGGGGAATCGACAAAACCTCATTTAACTGCCTCCCAGCCATTTGGGGAGGGTCGAACGTGAAAGCCCTTTCTCAGCTGTAGAGGTATCGCCAGGCCCTGCGGTGGGAGTCCAAAGAGCTCGGAGGTGCAGCTTTTGGCATTTGATGTACTTTGTGGTTTTGAGCCAGTTTCCTAGTTTCTCTGGTCTCAGCTACCGACTCAGTTAAATGAAGGACCGGACTATGCTTCCTAATAAGAAAACTAAGGATCTTTAAGACAGTTACTGTGCTCCGGGCCTGGACTGGGCACTTTGTCTGCACCTTCTCATTTCATCCCCTCCTCGCTCGGTGGGGTCAGCACTATTCTCACCACCCTTTCACCCACGAGGAAACAGACACAGAGAGGTTAAGCGACTTGCCCACAGTTGCTCAGCTAGTAAGCAGTAGAGCTGGGGTTAGAATTAAGGACTCCTGAGCATGGCTTGGTCCCGTGTGACTATCAAGCACTTGAAAAGTGGCCAGTGTGACTGAATTTTAAATTTTACTTTATTTAAGCTCAAACGGCAACCAATAGCTAGTGGCTATGTGTCAGCCAGTGTTACTCTAGGGTGTTACCTTTAGGCACCTCTTCTAGGTCCCAGGTGAAGAATACGGACTCTATCATAGTCTCTGGAGCCAGATTATCTGGTCTGATCATCAGTGTTGCCACTTCCTAGCTGTGTGACCTTGGGGCAGTGACTGACCTCTCTGTTCCTCAGTTTCCTCCATCTATAAAGCGAAGATGATAAAGCTCCCTACCTCCTTTGATGGTGGCGAGGGCGTTTGATGGTTATGTGATGGCAGACCTACTCTCTCAGATAAGCCCTGGGTTAGAGGACGAAAGCGTGAGAGGTGGGGCTAGACTGTCCTCACCGGGCTGTGTGCCAGGGTCCCTTGGGCACCCCCCTCCCTAGCCCCAGGCCAGATGTGGCTCCCAAAGGCACCAGAAGGCGGACTGGGAGCATTCCTGGGGAGAGCGGGGAGAGCCGGATAATGAGACGAGTTCATCAAAAAGGCAGCGAGTCTCCAGGGCTCGAGTTCATCAAAAAGGCAGCGAGTCTCCAGGGCTCGTGGTGTGTGCGGAACAATGAGGCTGTCAGGCGGCGAGGGAGCCCTTCTTCCCCCACAGCGTCCTGCGGGGGTGGGACGATTGGGCCTGGTGTGACCTGCAGGGTGAGGGGCCGGAGGGTGTGTGTGTGTGTGTGCGCGCGCGCGTGTGTGTGTGTGTGTGTGTGTATGTGTGTGTGGTGGGGAGGTTGGGAAGCGAAGAGGTGGGGGACATGAGGTACAGGGTGGGATGACACCAGCTTATCCTGGGGTTGGGTCTGAGCAGAGGGAGCTGCAGCGAGGCCACCCCTTTGCACACTGGGGTGGGAGGTGGGTGCCATTCCTGTTGTATTCTATGTAAATGGCGCCCCCTGGAGTGTATGCCACACAGCTGTCCTGTTCGTGTGTGTGTGCTGTGTGTGTGTGTGTGTGTGTGTATGGGCGTGTGTACGATTATCCCACTCCAGATCTCCTGCCTCTCACCCCTTTACATGGATCAAAAAGAGGTGGTGACAAAAGGAACAAGCATTTGCTGGGGAAGTGAAACAGAAAGGACGCAAGAAGAAACACCTGCCCTGTCCCAGAGCCCAGCCCTGTCCCCAAGCCCAGGCCTGGCCCCGTTCCTTCCCATGACTTCAGCTTCACCCCCCTCCTGCCCTTCCTTTCCCCACAGATCCCAGCCTGACTCTTCAAGCTGGGAAACATTTGATCCTGCTTGCAAAGAGCTGCCCTGGTGAAGGGGAGAAAGACCAGCTCAGCGAAACTTGATGCCTTCCTCTGGGGCCGCTGGGGCCCTGGGGGCAGGTGCCAGAGGACAGAGCCCCCTTCAGCCTGGCAGAACCTGGGGCTTTCAGGAAATGCCCCGACTCACACCCCTGCCTCCTAGAAAGCATCCCAGAGTGAGGCAGAAGTGGGGGGTCACTCCCCCTGCCCCTTGTTTACACAGCTTTCCCAAACCTTCTGGCCCTCATTTGCCTCCTTCCCTCCCCTTCGAATTTGCTTTCCCACAGCCTGTACCTAACACAAATATTTCTTCTTACATATTTATTATTTATATTTGTCCCTCATGTACACATTGTCGGGATAATTTGGGCTTCCCTTAGCCTGGTAATTCAGGTCTTGCCTAGAGCCTGTTTTTGTGCGAATTCAGTTCATCTTAATGAGCAGACATCAAGTGGCTGCCATGTGCTCAGCCCTGTGCTGGGGGCTGTGAGCGACCTGGGGGGACATACCCACCTGTCCTAGAGCTCACGGCACGGGTGGGACCAGGGCACACCACACAGATACCACTCTAACCCTGGGGTCGAGGGTGACATCCACAAGACCAGCTGGAGACTTGGGAGGGTGGCTGATCTCCAAGTGTCCTGCAAGTCCCCTGGCCAGCTGTGTCCCTTGTCCCTAGGGAGGCTGGTGGACTGAGGAGGGGATGGGGTTTGTTGCTGGGCTGGGGCCTGGCCCCCAGAGACAGTGGGCTTTCTTCCCTCCGGATGCTGACTGCTACATGCCCGCTTCACATTCCCGCCTTCAAACAGGCCTGGTTCCCATGAGCCCAGAGAGACATTTGCATTAGGAGAAAATACCCAAATAAAACACCAGGCTGCTTCCCTTGGGTTTGGTTGAAACTTGGAAGGCTGCAGGCAAGCAGGCTTAAAGTAGGAAATAATCTTGCAGTAAAAGCCAGGAAGTCAGAGTAACCAGCGGATGTCTTCCTTGTTCCCCATCTCCTTAGCCCTCATCCCCTTAGTCATTGCTTTACTACTATTACGGTGGGTCTGCTCCTAGATCTCAATCCTGACTCCATTTTTTTTTTAACCAGGATCCATAACTCTATAGTAGCAGTCTCTTCCCTCAGATTGGGGCTCCCTGAGGGCAGGACTGTGTCTCCCCTCTGACTGGGGCTCCCTGAGGGGCAGGGCTGTGTCTCCATCAGACTGGGGCTCCCTGAGGGCAAGGCTGTGTCTCCCCCCTCAGACCGGGGCTCCCTGAGGGCAGGACTGTGTCTCCATCAAACTGGGGCTCCCTGAGGGCAGNTCAGACTGGGCCTCCCTGAGGGCAGGACTGTGTCTCCATCAGACTGGGGCTCCCTGAGGGCAGGGCTGTGTCTCCCCCTCAGACTGGGGCTCCCTGAGGGCGGGGTTGTGTCTCCCCCTCAGACTGGGGCTCCCTGAGGGCAGGGTTGTGTCTCCCCCTCAGACTGGGGCTCCCTGAGGGCAGGGCTGTGTCTCCANAGGGCAGGGCTGTGTCTCCCCCCTCAGACTGGGGCTCCCTGAGGGCAGGACTGTGTCTCCATCATACTGAGGCTCCCTGAGGGCAGGACTGTGTCTCCATCAGACTGGGGCTCCCTGAGGGCAGGGCTCTGTCTCCCCCCTCAGACTGGGGCTCCCTGAGGGCAGGGCTGTGTCTCCCCCTCAGACTGGGGCTCCCTGAGGCAGGGCTGTGTCTCCCTCAGACTGGGGCTCCCTGAGGGCAGGACTATGTCTGCCCCTCAGACTGGGGCTCCCTGAGGGCAGGGCTGTGTCTCCCCTTCACACTGGGGCTCCCTGAGGGCAGGACTGTGTCTGCCCTTCAGACTGGGGCTCCCTGAGGGCAGGACTGTGTCTCCCCTTCAGACTGGGGCTCCCTGAGGGCAGGACTGTGTCTGCCCTTCAGACTGGGGCTCCCTGAGGGCAGGACTGTGTCTCCCCTCAGACTGGGGCTCCCTGAGGGCAGGACTGTGTCTCCATCAGACTGGGGCTCCCTGAGGCAGGGCTGTGTCTCCCTCAGACTGGGGCTCCCTGAGGCAGCGCTGTGTGTTTACTTGTTGGATGTCTTCAGCAGAATACCCAGTGAGATGACGGCACAATGCCTGGCTCAATAAATATTTGTTGGATTAGTAAATAGCCAGGAGAACCTAACTTTTTCAGCCCATTCACCCCCTTCCGAGACCCACCCAGTGGGGAAGCAGAGCTGGGTAAATCGGTGCTCTTTACACCCACTCAGAGTGGGAAGACCATGTGTTTTCCAAGCCTGTGTTAAAACCAAACTACTTTTGATCCAATGAAACATCAGCTCAAAAAAGTTAAACAAAACCTCCCCTGTTCCAACAATAGTGCGGACAAAGGGAGCTTGGGACAGCTGAGGTGACCCTCACTGGAGAAATGGTGTCATCCAGATGACAGGCCACAAACACAGCTCATAAGCCTTCGGAGTCTGAGCCGGGAGCATCTCAGAGCCAGACTAGGCATATCCGCTTAGTGTGAAAATGAGAATCTGGAGCCTGGAGAGGGAAGATCACCCAGTGTGGCATGGCACATTTGTGGAAAGGTGGCCAGACAGGGGGAGGGACTCCTGTCTCTTTCGAATCCCCACCGCCATTGTTCTGAGACTGGTATTTTCAATAACTAATTGTTAAGCCCGTCGGTAAATGTCTCCTTGGCTCAGTCTTCACATCTGTAAAATGGACGAGGTGTCTTCACTTAACTCACAGGGACATTTTGAGGACCAAGTAGCATAGTGGGTGTGGAATTCCTTGGAGAGGTCAAAGGTGAGGGTACCCTTGGTGGTTGTAAAATAATTTACAAGAGGACCCATTTCAATTGGACTTTCAAAAGTGAAGTTTCCCTGTCTCACAATCTGGCCCCATCATTTTTTAGGTGCCAATTCATATGATAAGCATTTATCGGACACATATGAAGTGCCTGGCACTGTGCCAGGTACTAGGGATACTGTGGCAGCCCCTTCAATCGGTTCCTTATACAGAGCCAGAGTGAGCCTGCTAAAGTCAGATCCCCTCCCCCATTTCTGATTAAAACCCTGCCACAGCTCCCATTTCATTGGGACAAAACCCAACCTCCTGCAATGACCCCAAGGATCAAAGGAACTGCCCCCTTAACCTCTCTGATCTCAGCTCCTACTGCTCTTCTCTGACCTGCTCAGCTGCACCAAATCCTCCCCACGACCGCAGGGCCTTTGCTCTTGCCATCCCCTCTCCCTACAGCGTTCTCCCCGCAGAGAGTGGCACAGGTGGACCGCTCTTTTCCTTAAGGTCATGACTCCAATGTCAATGGAATCTTGTCCAGACACCCTGTCATTCCTACTCCTCTTCTAGCTGTCACATTGTCCTTACTGTCTAAATACTATTTATTTTCCTCATTTACATAGTCTATTGTTTGTCTCTTCACTAGAATAGAAGCTCCCTGCGGGCAGAGGTTCTTGTCGGAGTTGTTCCCATCGAATCTCTGGTGCCTCGCGTAGCGGCTGGCATAGAATAGGAGACACTTGTTCTGTGAACGAATGGTGAACAGACGGCGTCCCGGCTCTCAGGAAGCCTGCATTCCAGAGCAGAGGGTCTGCCAGCAGTTTGGAATGAAGAGGCAGTGGGGGGAGCTACAGAACCTGGGTGTCAGAAGTCGCCAGGACCCCTCCTCTCCACGGCTGTCACTGCGGGGCGGCATGGTCACTAGTCCTGAGCAGCACGTTTTAACAGGAGTTAACTGCTTACTAATTAGCAGCTGGAACCATTAATTGGTTATTTGTTAGAGCCTGAATTAATAAACTGGTCTTCCGGCAGGGTCATAACTCTCCTCGGCCTTCACCCTCTCCCGCCCCAGCCAGCCTTCTCCCCACCTGAGCAGAAGCGTCTTGCCCTGAGATTGAATCGATATCTGCCGCCACTGTATGATTTTCAGAGACAATTTCCCTAGCAAGTGATGACACCATTCCCGCAGACTTCCTCTCCCTCTCTCTCCCTCTTTTCTCCTTTCCCAGGCTCTGAGTTCCCTCGGGCAGGAGATGGGGTTGCTTTCTTATAAGGAACTCTCACGCCACAAGCCCTCAGCTGCCCTGCCTGGCCAAGGTCCGGGATTCCTGGTTCCCCACTGTGTCACACACCCCTCAATCAGCAGCTAGTTCCTGAAACCTCCTGGAGCCCAAGGGCTGGGCTTTCTCTGGGGCAAAAGAAGAGGGCTTTTCTTGAGCAGGTTGGGTGGAAGGCGAGAGTTGGCAATCAGGGGCTGGCCTCCAGGCAGCCCAGCCTTGGCCGGCCTCAGATGCCGCCTCTCAGCAGCCCAGTTTGGGGCCCAGTGAATTGTTCTCTGTGTGCGAAAAGAATAGGAAACACTTCTTGCCAGAACATTTATGAGGCACCTAGGTCCTTACATTTCTTCAGTATAGAATAGTTGGAAAGAACAAGGTCAAGGAGCCAAGCTACCTAAGTGAAAGCCACTTAGCAGCTATGCGAGTCACTAAATCGTTCTGGTATTCTGTGACAGTAAGTCTTATCTCCCATAGTTGTTAGGAGGATTAAATAGTTATCCACATGAAGGGCTTAGAACAGTACCTGGCCTGTGGTATCGGCCGTTATTATTACTCACGTCTCACAACTGCTCTGTGACATAGGGATCCTATTCACTTTACAGCTGGGGAAACTGAGGCCTAGAGAGGTTACGACTGGAACATAGGACTGATGGCTCCCATGTCTAGTGCTTTTTTCCTTCTCCCTGGTTGCCTCCCCGTTGTCAGAGGCTGTGTCGGAGGCAGAAGGCCGGGCACACTTGGGGCAGGAGATGGCTGAATTTACAGGCACAGGCAAACAGGCTGTCAGGGTACTTACACTTCATACAATTAACCGCAGAGTATTCACAAGTGAATTCGCTACAGCAAATGCTCGATCCCAGCCCGGCTCCCCCTCCTTCTGGTCTCTCCCTGACCATGAGTTGTCTCTCTCCTTCAGGCCAGTGTATGTGTTCAGAGAGGGCAAACTCAAGAGAATGTCAGCTGAGTCAGTGGGGTTCCCTGTCCCTCAGTAAAACACCCCAAAGCCAAAGAGGAGCAATTAACTGCTGTTTGGGGGGTGGGACCAGCTGACTGGAAAGTAGAAAGGCAGTCTCCTCTGGCTAGGACACATGCTCATTCAATTCAGAATGGGCAAAGCCAAGAAGGGCAAGAATGATCGTGATCACTCCCTGAGAGCTTCCTGGAGGTGGTGAGGGTCTCTAGGAATTTTTGAACAACGGGAAGAAGATGACGATAAAAGAAAATAGTTATCACCACACCCTCAATCGGTGCCACTTCCTTTTTAGGATGGGTGGGGGAGGTAGGTGGGAAGAGGCCCATAGCTCTGCACCCCAGTGGAGCAGAAAATGGATTTTTCTCTTGGGGGTAATGGTTGTGGGTGTGGGGAGTAGAAAGGCTGGCTGCCTTGAGGGTATCCCAGGTCTGTGGTACCTGGCCTATGATGGGCATCATTCATCCATTCGTTTAACAAATCTCCAGCTGGCCTCTGTTGGGTGCACAGCACTAAGTGGGATGGCCTTATTCAGCCTTGGATCCACAGGAAAGGAAGGCGAGAGAAAAAGGGGGAGGGGATGAAGACTGAGAAATCCGTTGGAGGTGGGCTGGAGAATAAGATTCTTCAGATGTTTGACTTCCCAGAATGGGCAGAAAGGGAACTGAGAATGGGGCACCTGGGTGGTGCAGTCGTTAAGCGTCTGCCTTCGGATCAGGGCGTGATCCCAGCGTTCTGGGATCGAGCCCCACATCAGGCTCCTCTGCTGGGAGCCTGCTTCTTCCTCTCCCACTCCCCCTGCTTGTGTTCCCTCTCTCGCTGGCTGTCTCTGTCAAATAAATAAATAAAATCTTNAAAAGGGAACCGAGAAGGTGTCAGCGGATGGCACACCCCCCATGGCGGCCTGGCATTTCTCCCAACACCTCCCACTGCTGCTCGGCACATTCTCCTGTGAGAAGTCAGTCCCTTGAGGGTCAGGGGAGGTGGGACCTAGCAGGAGATGGGCCTGGGGTGGGGTGGGTTTTATTATTATTTTTTAAATTTATGTTTTAATTTACATATTGAAAAATGAAATCTTTTTTGGTGTAAGTTCTTTGAGTTTTGGCAAACGCGTAGGGTCGTGGAACCACCATCACAACCAAGATACTGAACAGCTCCGGGGAGTGGGGGAAGGAGGGTTAATAATCTCCTCGCTTGTTAGCTGCTGCGGTTGTCCGCGATCCCACAGGCCGCCCTAATACAGTCCTTCCGCACGAGCCCAGATAAATAACGGCGACAGGTGGAGCAGGTGAGATTAGCAGGACCGGGGGGCGGGGTGCGATCTGAGGCGCAGGGGAGGCCGCCCGCCTGGTTTCCCAGCCTACGCAGCCTCCCGGCTGGCGTTTGGAAGGAGCGCTCTCCCCACCCCGGCTCCGAGAGCCGGGGTGAGGTAGCGGAGTTCCGGAGTGCCTGACCCCCGCAGCTGGAGCCGTTCGCGGGCTTGGCCGCCGGAAGAGAGTGCGCCCCTGGGGCGCTTGGGGGCGCCTGAGGTCCTAAGGAGAGGCGGGATGGGGGAGAGAGAAGGGTGAGCCGGGGAGAATGTGGGTGGCCTAGGGGAGCTCCGGCAGCGGGGTCCTGCGGGCAAACCTGTTGGCAACCAGTGGGCCGAGGCCAGGGCAGGAGCTCTAAGCGCGCTCTCTCCGCCCCCGGCTCCGCCAGCTGCTGTGGCGGTGGCCCCCACGCCCTACGCTGGGAGAGGCCGAGGCTGCCTGGAAAGGGGCGGGGGCTCGGCCGCGGGCGGAGGGACTCCGGGGCCGCGCAGACAGCCCTGCAGACCGACAGCGGGCGGCCGGCTCGCGCGCCTGCAGGACCCCAAAAGACCCGGGCCCGTGGCCTTTCCCTCCGACCCCGGCTTTAGTTCCGACCACCAAAAGTGCAAAACATTTGCAAAGTGTGCAGTGCCCCGTAGGCTTCGGTCCCCTGGGCGAACGGCAGAGCTTGCCCCGCGAGCATGCTGGAATCGGTGCACCCGGCTCGGCAGCC
>NC_048222.1:32398595-32407539 GCF_002007445.2 Ailuropoda melanoleuca | reverse complement strand
GAGAGCATCGAGCCGGTGAGCTCCACGGCCGCGGCCAGACGGCGGGAGCGAAGCGCGGCGAGCGGAGGCGGCGAGAGGCGCCCGCGCCGCAGCCCCGGCCTCGCCGAGAGCGCGAATATTTTTCAAACGACTCAAACTTTCCTCCTTTCCCCGCTTTCTGGGGTCTCTCTTGGCTGGAATTGCTCTCCTGATTCTCGCGGGGCGCCGGGGCGCGATTCCTCCCCGGGGTTCCTCGGTGGCTCGGTTAAGTTCGCGGACCTGGGGACCCGTGGCTCTCGCCCCTCGGCCGAACCCAGCCAGCGCTGCTCCCCCGCTCAGGAGGGCCGGGGCCAAGGCTCCTTCGCCTCCGGGAGGACGCCCGACCCTGCCCGCTTGGGTCGAGCTACTGAGACCCCAGCCCCCGCCGCAGGACTGGAGACAGTGGATTGACCCCGAGCGGAGCCCGGGCCTTCCCGTCCCCGCTCCGCGGAGGGGCGTCCCCTGGGCGGGGAAACGACAAGTTTGTCAGTCGTCGGTGGCCTGTTGGATCGAAGCGTCCCCGCCGCCGCAGAGGGGTCCCTGGCGCCCAGCACACGGAGCAGACAGCCCTGGGGACCCGGGGCGGATCGGCGGCCGGGCTCCTCGGGCCGGGGCGCTGGCTGCTGCGCCGGGCGCGCCAAGGCACCCGGGGCCGGGCCAGCGCCCCCTGTGTCCCCACGCGGGCAGCGGCCCCGCCGGAGGAGAAACCCGGGTCGCCGCTGCCGCCACCGCCGCCTCCTCCGTCGCCTCTCGGGGGAAGGGGGGACGCAGGGGGCATCGCGGGGCCCCGGCTGATGCGCCCCCCGCCACCTCTCGGGCTGCGCCGCCTCGCGGGGATGAAGCACCGGCCGTGAAGATGGAGGTGACCTGCCTTCTACTTCTGGCGCTGATCCCCTTCCACTGCCGGGGACAAGGAGTCTACGGTAAGAGCCCGCGTCCCGCTCCACGCTGGCTTAGCACCGCGCGGAAACTTTGCAAGAGGCGCAAAGTGCGCACTGCCGGGGTTTGGTGGGGACCCCGGCTCGAACTCCGGAGTGGATGCCCGGGTCCCCGCCCTTTTTCAGGGCGCGAGGAGATCGAGCTAGCTGTTTCGGAGCACGGAGACGGGTCGTAGGTTCTGGCGTGAAGCCGGGGATGCCAGGGCGAGGTACCCACTTCCTCAAACCTTGCCAGGGGCAGGAGTGCTCGAAACCCTTGAGAGCACCCAGTCGGCTCGGGAGATCCCAGCAGACCCCAAACCCCGGCCTGGGGCAGCGACTTGCAGGGAAACCTAGTCCTACCCTGGCTCGGCCTCCGGAGTAGAAGCCTGAGCGGTGCACAATCCGGAGTTGCGCGCGGCTCGCGGGTGAGCTGGCTGTCGGCACCGCGGCCGGGCGGCGGGCTCGCCTTCCCCGCTCTCGCTGCGGCTTCGCTTCTTTTACTCGCTTCTTGACTGCCAGAGCGGATGCCAGCATCCCCTGGATTGGGCGCCTCAAACCCCGGCATCCGTTTTCGAATCTAGCCTGAGCCAGTTCTTCCTGTCCCCGGTTCCCAGCTACAAAAACCCAGCCCCACCTTCCTTCTGCCTGAGCGCACACACGGACACATTCAGCCACCGTCCCCAGGAAACGCAAACACGGCACGCACCCATCGGGCTACGTGTTCAAACTCTGCCTCCTGCCACGCAGCTCTGCTCCTGCGTCCCTACGCCTCGTTCTCCGGCGCTAAGCGGACTGTGGCTGGGTGTCCCTCCTCCCGATTCTCCAGAGGGTGCTCCCGGGGAAAGGTCCGGAGAGCTGGCGTCCTCTGTTCACGATCTCCCGCCTCTCAGGGACCCACCGAATTCTAGCAGGCTTCTGCACCCTGACCTTACAGCACAAAAAAGTCAGTCTTGGCCCAGTGGCCCTCACTTTGACTTCTCCTGACTGCAGGGTGATCTGTGTTGGTCACTTTGTAATCATGTGTAGCTGGGCTGGGGAGCGGTCCTTGTCCCTCTTGCCCCGGGCCCAGGGCCTGATTATTCATCTTTAGAACAGAGGGGAGTTTGACCTGTTCTGTGGGTGTGGAGGCAAAGGCATTGTCCCTCCAGCTGCCCCCCAACATGGTGCGGGACACACAGCGGCCAGCCTCAGGGGCAGTCGCTAAATGTTCCCTTCTGGGGGCGGCTGGCCTTGCTGTGAGAAGCAGGGTGTCCTGAGGGGTGTCTGGGAGGTGACATGCTCCCCGCCCTACACAGTTAGCTGGCTTGGGCTTAATTCCCTGGGGAGGCTGGCCTGGGCATCTGGCCAAACTCTGCTGCTTAGTTTGTGTGTCTCTTACTGCCTGGCCCTTTACAGAGGCCAGAAGAGGGAAGGGGGAGGAGGAGCGCAGCAGGGACTAAGAGAGGGGGGGTTGTGGGGAGGAGGCCACTGAGCTGGCTCCAGAGGCCTCCCCAGGGCAGAGGAGGACACTGGGGGCTTGGGCGGCGGGGGTCCTCTTCTTTCTCCCCGAGGTTTCCTCGTAGCCTCACTGCCCCCTTAAGAGGTGGCCTAAGGAAGGATACCACTGAGGTCTTTGCTTCTTGCTCCCCACACCCCAGGAGCTCTGAGAGTGACAGAGACCTCTCACTATTCCCTGCTGTCCTATACCCTGCCCCTCCCTCCAAGTGCCCTTGGGAGAGCTGGCCAACCTGTTTCCTGGCCATCCCTCTCCTGCATCCCCTCCACCGTTTCCAGCCTTCTCTAGGGCTGCATAGGGCCCATGTTGTGGAAGATCCTCCCAGCCTAGCCTGGAAACCCCAGCAATGAAGGGAGGGGGGTAATAGGGGCGGGGGGGGGCGGAATAGGGGCAGTGGTGTCTGTGGGCCCTGATTTCAGAGGACTTGAGGCCAGGATTTAGCCATTGGCTTATCTGCCCCTATTTTCTGTAGTTTCTCCTCCCTTGTGTGCCTGGGTCTCCTTTCTCGTTGCTCTCCACTTGGAGCAAATCAAGGTGAGCTGGGTGTACTGGGGCCAACCCTGGGCTCTGGGTGGACAGTGCCTTTGGGTTGTTGGCTCCAGAGAAGCTGGGGCCTCAGGGGGATTGCAGAGTGGAGCCTCTTGTCTTCATTGAGGTCAATGCAGAGAGGTGAGGATTTAGTATGAGAAGGAGGGTGGCAAGAGGCTGCTGAGTTCTTTGTGATGCTCGAAGATTTGGCCAGAGACAGCAGAAGGGGGAACTATTGTAGGACTATAGTTCTGCCCCCCTTTCCATCTAAAGCAGACGAAGAAGCTCGAGAAAGAGGAGAGTGTAGGGGTGAGGGATGGTCACTTGTGTCCATCATTGTATCTTGGCATCCAACATGGTACCGGGCTCACAGCAGAAGCCGGGCAAACATTTGCTGCAGGAAGGAAGGGCCATGGTTGGGAGGAGGTTGAGGAAATGTTCTGGAAATTCTTTCCCCCCAAGAAGTCGGTCTCAGATGTTTTCCAGCAGGATCGTGGGGCACACTCTGAGGGTCTCTGCTTAGGGAGAGTCACAGGTCACAGAGTCCTTGACTGGCAGCCTAAGGGACCTCAGGGAGGAGAAGAGAGAAGAGGCAGCCCAGGCACAAAAGAAAACAGTGTCCTGGGGAGGGAACCCCAGCCCCTTCCTCTCCTGCCCCAGGCCTGTGCGGCTTCCAAAGGAGGGGCAGATTAACATGGAAGCTAAACTGAGGAGAGGGAAGAAGAACAGGAGGACGTGGAGGGCAAAGCCGGCAGGATCTAGCCTGGGCTGTGGGTCTCTGTTGAGGCCGGTTGGAGGTGAGTACCCAGACCCCTATACTCCGCTTCCCTCTGAGGGTCCTCTGGCTGGCCCTGAGCTCTGCTGTCTGCAGTAGGGCTGGGGAGTGTGCTCCGTCTGGCCAGGTGGCTTCCCTTCTTCTTTGGGCCACAGATGCTATGCAGCCGAATACTGGACCAGATGGTCCATTTGGAGCCAATCCCCTCTTTCCTCCCTGCCTCCCAATCTCCTGGCCCAGTTTGCTGCGCTCCGTGGTGGATCCTGTAATTTTTCTGGCTGGTGAGGGGGGTGGGCTGGCCCCAGAGGCCTACTTCTGGGGCAAAGGCAGTCGCCAGGTGATGGAGGAAGCTTCTCCTGCATGTGGATAGCATCAGAAAGCACCCCCTCCTCCATCCCAGCTTCCTTTCCTCCCCCAGCTGCCTCCGACTTCCAGCCAGGGCAGGTTGACTTCCAGCCAGGGCAGGTCGGTGGGATTCCTCTCCCTTACAAAAACACAACAAACCCCTGGATTATTTAATATGCAGGAGTAGGAATTGACATTATCCTTAAGACAGGTTGTTTGCAACTTACTGGTGGAAGTCAAAATATTTCACCAAAGGTGTCATCAGAAACTACTATCCTATGCTAATTTTTGTGGGAACATGAAGACAGATGTTGAATAATTTGACAAGAGCAACATAGCTTACAGAATTATCACCAAGTCAGGTTTTTTTCCTTCCTCTGAGGGGTGCAGAGAAGGAATTTCAGGAAGTGTGTCTCCCAGTGCCGTCTTCTGGGTGTTGATCTGGGCATGGGCACTGGGGATTTTTCACTAGAGTTTCTACCACGTGCCTTGAGACTGGCTGTCCGTATCTCACTGTCCCCCTGGAGAAGGCATGGCATCAGAAAATTCTGGCCCCCTAGGGCTAACAGAAGGCTCGGGGTTTTCTAAATGTCCTCAAGAAGGTTCAAACCTCTGTTCCTTCTCCTTCCCAGTTATAGAAACTGCATGAGGCAGAGACGGGGCCTTGTGCCCGCAAAGCGGGCTGGTTTTTTTTGCCTTGCCAGCACTGTCTCCCCACCCCCCTTCATCTTTCTCCACTGAAGTTGGTGTTGGCCCCTGAACCAGCCTGAGGGCTCCCCAGGCCCAGCAGCAGACTGGAGAGCCCCGCTTCGGGTCAGAATCTGCATGATATTCCATCCTACCCTGCTGGCTGGGAATCTGTGTGTCCTGGCTGGGAGGGGGCCCTGGGGAGGGGGTGGTTAGAGAGGATGTTATTAGCCAGGAAAGTACCCTTGAGGGGTTGTGCCTGAGCCACACCAAGGGCCCACTTGTAATTGGCCAGGCTTGGCTGTGAGTTGCTGGGGCTGGGTGGCAAAGCCTCATTTAGAGCCTGGCGTTAGCTCTGCTTTGCTAGAACAGGGAGGAACAGGCGGGGTGGGGGTGGGGGGTGCTCCAGAGGGAGAATAGAGGGAGCTAATCACAGCCGCCAAGGCCCAGCAAATGAATGATGCAGGAAATCAATATCTGGGGGCGGGAGTGGAAGTCCGGGCAGTGGTAGCAGCCCCGGCTTCTCCAGCTGCCCAGGAGGCATGGGTGGGCCTGGAAGGAGTGGGACAGGCTGAAGTGTGGAGAACCCCTCTCTGCCACCTCCTCCCCCCACCCCACGACTACTTTGCATCCATCTCGATGTTGGGTCAGGAGATGCCCCTGCAACACAGGGGGCCTGGAAGATGAGACCTTGGGCCTCTCAGTCCTGCAGAGCCTTGCCCTGCCCCTTACCTGCCTCCAGACACCTGAGCCCAGCACGGCCCCGGAGGTGCAGGGAGCGTGTGTAGCAGCCTGGGGACGCTGCCCTTTGCTACTGGCACTGCCACTCCAGATGTGGCCAGCAGGGGGAGGGCTTGGCCACCACATTGCCTTTCCTGGGCTCCCTGGGCCTCGAGCCTCCTGGTGGGATGAGAGTTAGTTCAATTCCTCAGCCTGGGGTCCACGCGGGCTCCCTAGGGCCTTCTGAAGCTCTAGACCCCCTCCACCTACCACGTACTCACCCCAGTGTCCCATAGCACTTGCCTGTGGCCAGAGCCACGCTTTCTGCTCCTTAGGCCGCGGGAGAGCTCTGTGGTGGGGCTCAGCTCTGTGAGCCCCTTGCCCAGGTGGGGCCGTGTGCCGAGCAGGGTCTGTTGCCCTTGCAGAGCTGCCTTTCTGTGAACCTAGGGTGTGGCCCCTGTTCCTCATCTTCCTTGCCTTCTCAGAAGACTCTGCTTTGCAGCCGCACATCTGCCCACGGCAGGAACTGGGTACGAAGGGGCCCTATTGCATCCCAGGGCCAATACAGCAGCCAAGCGCAATGCTTAACACAGGGGACTCTTTTTTAGACAATGAAATCTCTCCTTCCCCAAGTCAATGAGTAACACGTAGCAATCAGAGAATATATAAAATTATAAGGAAGAAAGTAAAACTCACTTGACACCCCGCCATGCATTCGGTGATGGTTCTTTCAGGCATCCTCTTGTGCAAAGAGGAAGGAATCTTTCAAGGAAAATCGTTGGTTTTAACAACAATCCCTTACAGGCATGTAAGTGTCGTGGGCCTTCCTCACTGTTTCTATACCTCTGCCTCCTTTGGTTCCAGTGAAGTTCTGAGAGGTCACACAACAGGTCCTCTTGTCCCCATTTAAGAGAAGAGGTTCCAAGACTTTAAGTGACCTGCTCAAGGTGAGCCAGCTGGTAAGAAGTGGCTCCGAGACTCCATCCCAGGGGACCCTCTGATTTGGAGGTAGGAAAAATGGAGGTTCTGCCCTCAAGAAGGGGAGAGGAGTTACATACAAGATGGTTCCTGAAGATCTTAGCTAAGGGCAGATAAAGGACTAGGAGTTCAAAGGGGGTAGGAAGTGGCCTGCAAGGCCTTGTGAAGGGGGCATTTGAACTGGCTTGACAAACAGAAGTAAGGACTGAGAAGGGCATTGCAGGCAGAGGGCTCATTGTGGCAAAGGCACATGGAGGATAAAGACCCTGGTGTGTGGGGGGAGTAGTGAGTCACTCAGTCGGGCTGGAGCAGAGGCTGAAAAGGAATGGGCAGTGAGAGTTGCAACAGCAAAGGAATGATAACAACAATTGCTCATGTTTCCTGCCAAGGCTAAGATCACAAATGTGTATTGTCTTTAATCCTCATCACTTGCCCCTTCAGTGAGTCATTGTCAGCCCGTTTTACCAAAAGGTAAACTGAGGGCTCAGGAAGATGAAGTCGCTGGTCTGAGTGACAGAGCTGGGCTCAAATCCAGAGCTGATTACAGAGCCTATGTGTGGGTGGAGTAGACTGGAATCCTAGGTGTGGGGGAAGCTGCCAGGAAGGTCTTGAGCGGAGAAACGGGCTGATGTGAGCCATCTTTCAGGCTGCTGTGCAGCTGTGTGTTTTAAAGAAGATATGGCCAGGAAGAGGGAGACCGGGCAGGAGGTCCTGCAGTTGTCTGGGGGAAGCCAAAGGGAGAACTTGAGCCAGCGTCGTGGCTGGGAGGATGGACAGGAGGGAGTGGGTACGGGACTTTGGTCATTCAACAAACACCTGCGTGAAGGCTCTGGCTGGAACCCTCGAGATATCTGGTGAGAGAAGCAAGCTCTTACTCTCTGAGACTTTGCATTCAAACTGAGGAGAGACAGGCAGTAAACAATGAACAAGTAGGTAATGCATCGTATGGTGATGGGATCGATGAAAAAGGGTAAAGGAGCCAAGAGGACAAGGAGTGGTTGACTGCGGTTCAAGTTCACATACAGTGGCTGGGAGGCCTCCTTGTGTAGGTGCCAACTGAACAGAGATCTGAAGATGCTGAGGGAGGAGGGAGGAGGCCTGGTGGATATCTGCAGGATGTATATTCCAGGCAGGAGATTAGCCAGTGCAAAGGCTCTGGGATAGAAGCGTGCCTGGCCTGTTTGGCAACAAGGAGGCATCGAGTGTGGCTGGAGCCCAATGAGTGATGGGGAGGCAGCGTTAGAGGGCTAGTGGGGCCAGATTGTTTGTTGTCTTGAAGGCTATGTAAGGGTGTTGGCTGTAGTCTGTGAGATGCGGGAGCCATGGCAGGGTTTTGAGCAGGGGAGGGACATGAACTGACACCTTTTTAATAGAATCCCTCTGGCTGCCCTGCAGAGAATAGATTGTAGGGGGTTGGGTGTGGGGGAAGGGATCCACTTAAAGATTGTTGGAAAAGGCAAGAAATGAGATGATATGATCATTAGTTTCCAAAAGTGCTTCAGGAAGAACGTAGGCAAGAGTTGGGGCTGAAAATGGCTCTGGGTTTGGCGCGCAGTGGCGGTGAGAGACGGCAAAGGCCTTGGAAGTCAGGCAGGTTTGGGGCAATGGAGTGACGTAGTTAAGAGCTGGGACTGCTGGGTAAGAAACCGGGTCTGAACCCCAGCTCTGCCCTGCACCAGCCATGACAGCCTGAGAGGTTACTTCCGCTGTCTAAGGCATGGCTTTCTTGCTTGTCGGGTAGAGAGAGTCGAACCCGCCGTGTGGGCGATAAGCAAGCAGTGAGACAGCCTGGGAGGCCCTGAGCACCGCCCTCGGCTCTCGGCCAGGCTTCAATGCATTGTTTTATTTTACCGACAATGCCAGTGCTGTTTTGAACTTCATGGGATCCCGGCGTGGGATGTTCATGCTTGGGGCGAGAGATCATTGTGAAAGGCGGATTTGCACATCTGGATTTATGTGTACAGAACGATGTGGGTTGAAATCGTGAATGGACTAAAATTGCCAGGGAAGAGAGAGTAGAGCGAGGGGCACTGGGCTGAGGCCAGCACCCTGCCGGTGGGAGGCGTGAGAAGAGACAGAGTAGGTGGCATCAAGGAAGTAGGAGACCCAAGAGGGGACAGGGACGGGAAAGCGAGGAGAAGGGACGGAGTCGGTGGGAGCTGAGGTGGTGGAGGAGGCAGAGTAAGGGCCATCCAGGGGCTGGGGGGCTGAGCGGGGCTCCTCAAGATCCAACAGGACTCCTCTGGGGATTCTGTGAAAATGCAGATGCTGCTTCAGTGGGTCTGGGGCAGAGACTGCACTTCTAACAAACTCCCGGGTGCGCCCGTGCTGCTGGGTCTGCGTCGCTCTTCCAATACCCAGGGCACACAGGAGAGATGTTGGACTCAAATGGCAGACTTGGGTTGGAGGGCCGAGTGGGTAACTTGCTGCCTGCAAGGGGCTCTGGCCAAAGAACCTCGCTTCTGAGCCTCAGTTTCC
>NC_048222.1:32392256-32396853 GCF_002007445.2 Ailuropoda melanoleuca | reverse complement strand
TCCATCTCGATGTTGGGTCAGGAGATGCCCCTGCAACACAGGGGGCCTGGAAGATGAGACCTTGGGCCTCTCAGTCCTGCAGAGCCTTGCCCTGCCCCTTACCTGCCTCCAGACACCTGAGCCCAGCACGGCCCCGGAGGTGCAGGGAGCGTGTGTAGCAGCCTGGGGACGCTGCCCTTTGCTACTGGCACTGCCACTCCAGATGTGGCCAGCAGGGGGAGGGCTTGGCCACCACATTGCCTTTCCTGGGCTCCCTGGGCCTCGAGCCTCCTGGTGGGATGAGAGTTAGTTCAATTCCTCAGCCTGGGGTCCACGCGGGCTCCCTAGGGCCTTCTGAAGCTCTAGACCCCCTCCACCTACCACGTACTCACCCCAGTGTCCCATAGCACTTGCCTGTGGCCAGAGCCACGCTTTCTGCTCCTTAGGCCGCGGGAGAGCTCTGTGGTGGGGCTCAGCTCTGTGAGCCCCTTGCCCAGGTGGGGCCGTGTGCCGAGCAGGGTCTGTTGCCCTTGCAGAGCTGCCTTTCTGTGAACCTAGGGTGTGGCCCCTGTTCCTCATCTTCCTTGCCTTCTCAGAAGACTCTGCTTTGCAGCCGCACATCTGCCCACGGCAGGAACTGGGTACGAAGGGGCCCTATTGCATCCCAGGGCCAATACAGTAGCCAAGCGCAATGCTTAACACAGGGGACTCTTTTTTAGACAATGAAATCTCTCCTTCCCCAAGTCAATGAGTAACACATAGCAATCAGAGAATATATAAAATTATAAGGAAGAAAGTAAAACTCACTTGACACCCCGCCATGCATTCGGTGATGGTTCTTTCAGGCATCCTCTTGTGCAAAGAGGAAGGAATCTTTCAAGGAAAATCGTTGGTTTTAACAACAATCCCTTACAGGCATGTAAGTGTCGTGGGCCTTCCTCACTGTTTCTATACCTCTGCCTCCTTTGGTTCCAGTGAAGTTCTGAGAGGTCACACAACAGGTCCTCTTGTCCCCATTTAAGAGAAGAGGTTCCAAGACTTTAAGTGACCTGCTCAAGGTGAGCCAGCTGGTAAGAAGTGGCTCCGAGACTCCATCCCAGGGGACCCTCTGATTTGGAGGTAGGAAAAATGGAGGTTCTGCCCTCAAGAAGGGGAGAGGAGTTACATACAAGATGGTTCCTGAAGATCTTAGCTAAGGGCAGATAAAGGACTAGGAGTTCAAAGGGGGTAGGAAGTGGCCTGCAAGGCCTTGTGAAGGGGGCATTTGAACTGGCTTGACAAACAGAAGTAAGGACTGAGAAGGGCATTGCAGGCAGAGGGCTCATTGTGGCAAAGGCACATGGAGGATAAAGACCCTGGTGTGTGGGGGGAGTAGTGAGTCACTCAGTCGGGCTGGAGCAGAGGCTGAAAAGGAATGGGCACTGAGAGTTGCAACAGCAAAGGAATGATAACAACAATTGCTCATGTTTCCTGCCAAGGCTAAGATCACAAATGTGTATTGTCTTTAATCCTCATCACTTGCCCCTTCAGTGAGTCATTGTCAGCCCGTTTTACCAAAAGGTAAACTGAGGGCTCAGGAAGATGAAGTCGCTGGTCTGAGTGACAGAGCTGGGCTCAAATCCAGAGCTGATTACAGAGCCTATGTGTGGGTGGAGTAGACTGGAATCCTAGGTGTGGGAGAAGCTGCCAGGAAGGTCTTGAGCGGAGAAACGGGCTGATGTGAGCCATCTTTCAGGCTGCTGTGCAGCTGTGTGTTTTAAAGAAGATATGGCCAGGAAGAGGGAGACCGGGCAGGAGGTCCTGCAGTTGTCTGGGGGAAGCCAAAGGGAGAACTTGAGCCAGCGTCGTGGCTGGGAGGATGGACAGGAGGGAGTGGGTACGGGACTTTGGTCATTCAACAAACACCTGCGTGAAGGCTCTGGCTGGAACCCTCGAGATATCTGGTGAGAGAAGCAAGCTCTTACTCTCTGAGACTTTGCATTCAAACTGAGGAGAGACAGGCAGTAAACAATGAACAAGTAGGTAATGCATCGTATGGTGATGGGATCGATGAAAAAGGGTAAAGGAGCCAAGAGGACAAGGAGTGGTTGACTGCGGTTCAAGTTCACATACAGTGGCTGGGAGGCCTCCTTGTGTAGGTGCCACCTGAACAGAGATCTGAAGATGCTGAGGGAGGAGGGAGGAGGCCCGGTGGATATCTGCAGGATGTATATTCCAGGCAGGAGATTAGCCAGTGCAAAGGCTCTGGGATAGAAGCGTGCCTGGCCTGTTTGGCAACAAGGAGGCATCGAGTGTGGCTGGAGCCCAATGAGTGATGGGGAGGCAGCGTTAGAGGGCTAGTGGGGCCAGATTGTTTGTTGTCTTGAAGGCTATGTAAGGGTGTTGGCTGTAGTCTGTGAGATGCGGGAGCCATGGCAGGGTTTTGAGCAGGGGAGGGACATGAACTGACACCTTTTTAATAGAATCCCTCTGGCTGCCCTGCAGAGAATAGATTGTAGGGGGTTGGGTGTGGGGGAAGGGATCCACTTAAAGATTGTTGGAAAAGGCAAGAAATGAGATGATATGATCATTAGTTTCCAAAAGTGCTTCAGGAAGAACGTAGGCAAGAGTTGGGGCTGAAAATGGCTCTGGGTTTGGCGCGCAGTGGCGGTGAGAGACGGCAAAGGCCTTGGAAGTCAGGCAGGTTTGGGGCAATGGAGTGACGTAGTTAAGAGCTGGGACTGCTGGGTAAGAAACCGGGTCTGAACCCCAGCTCTGCCCTGCACCAGCCATGACAGCCTGAGAGGTTACTTCCGCTGTCTAAGGCATGGCTTTCTTGCTTGTCGGGTAGAGAGAGTCGAACCCGCCGTGTGGGCGATAAGCAAGCAGTGAGACAGCCTGGGAGGCCCTGAGCACCGCCCTCGGCTCTCGGCCAGGCTTCAATGCATTGTTTTATTTTACCGACAATGCCAGTGCTGTTTTGAACTTCATGGGATCCCGGCGTGGGATGTTCATGCTTGGGGCGAGAGATCATTGTGAAAGGCGGATTTGCACATCTGGATTTATGTGTACAGAACGATGTGGGTTGAAATCGTGAATGGACTAAAATTGCCAGGGAAGAGAGAGTAGAGCGAGGGGCACTGGGCTGAGGCCAGCACCCTGCCGGTGGGAGGCGTGAGAAGAGACAGAGTAGGTGGCATCAAGGAAGTAGGAGACCCAAGAGGGGACAGGGACGGGAAAGCGAGGAGAAGGGACGGAGTCGGTGGGAGCTGAGGTGGTGGAGGAGGCAGAGTAAGGGCCATCCAGGGGCTGGGGGGCTGAGCGGGGCTCCTCAAGATCCAACAGGACTCCTCTGGGGATTCTGTGAAAATGCAGATGCTGCTTCAGTGGGTCTGGGGCAGAGACTGCACTTCTAACAAACTCCCGGGTGCGCCCGTGCTGCTGGGTCTGCGTCGCTCTTCCAATACCCAGGGCACACAGGAGAGATGTTGGACTCAAATGGCAGACTTGGGTTGGAGGGCCGAGTGGGTAACTTGCTGCCTGCAAGGGGCTCTGGCCAAAGAACCTCGCTTCTGAGCCTCAGTTTCCCAACCTGGAAGACCGCTTCAGGCATGCCCGCCTCTTGGGATTACAGAGAAGCCTGACAGTGACAAGGCTTTGTACACTCTCAGGCGAACTCTGGGGCCCCTGTTTCCTGCGAGCGGAGGGGGTGGCAGGCAGATGGTAGGGAGCCCCGGGTGTGGGTGGCGTGTGGAAGCAGGAGGTGCAGGCTGCGCTTTTGAGAAACGCGGCAGCCTGGGGAGGGCTTGAACAACAGTTCCTGCTCCGCAGCCCCGGCCTTCTGCCTGCGGGAAGCTGGGGCTGCAGGGCTGGGCGAGCTCCATCAGTGGGTAGTGACTTGGGCAGGCAGGAGGGTGATGCTTGGCCGGCTTTGGACATTCCACCCCAGGCTGTTGTCGGTTCCTTTTCAGGGCCAGAGACTCAGCTGAAATAGGCTTTGATTATCTGGAGGGTTGGAAGCGGTGTAGAGAAGTGGTTCTCAACCCCAGGAGCATGTCAGAACCACCTGGAGAGCTTTTCCAACGACAGATGCCTGGCTCCGCCCCCAGACCTCCTGAATCAGAGACTCTGCAGGTGGCTTCAAGGCAGCTGGTTGTAAAGAGCTCTCTACTTGATTCTTGCACAGCTGGTGTAGACCGTGCATCCGAATGAGTGAGGCCCAAACAGATGTCTTCTTCCCTTGGGCTTTCTGAGGGCATTTCTGGGTTTTCCAGGTCACCGCCCAAGCTTTGTTTCAGTCTAGCTCATCTGGACCCTGGGGTCTTTTAAAAAAAGAAACAACTCATGCTTATTATTTTGTAAATGATGAGCGGGGAGTCTTTCTAGTTTAATAGTTCGAACTGGCAAGTCCAGTCCCAGGCTTGGGAGACTGGCCCCTCCCCCTGCTTGGAACCCCAGGGGATTTCCAGTCCAGGGCCTAGAGAGCCGGAAAGACACTGCCCCAGAAACTGTTTTCATTGATTTTCAGTAGGTAAATTCTGTTACCATTTTGAAATGTTGCCCTGTTGTTTATTCTTTTCTCTTTTTGGTTTAGAGAAAATGAAAATTTCAGAGCTGGACCATGCCACAGCCATTCAGT
>NC_048222.1:32236798-32389735 GCF_002007445.2 Ailuropoda melanoleuca | reverse complement strand
TCCATCTCGATGTTGGGTCAGGAGATGCCCCTGCAACACAGGGGGCCTGGAAGATGAGACCTTGGGCCTCTCAGTCCTGCAGAGCCTTGCCCTGCCCCTTACCTGCCTCCAGACACCTGAGCCCAGCACGGCCCCGGAGGTGCAGGGAGCGTGTGTAGCAGCCTGGGGACGCTGCCCTTTGCTACTGGCACTGCCACTCCAGATGTGGCCAGCAGGGGGAGGGCTTGGCCACCACATTGCCTTTCCTGGGCTCCCTGGGCCTCGAGCCTCCTGGTGGGATGAGAGTTAGTTCAATTCCTCAGCCTGGGGTCCACGCGGGCTCCCTAGGGCCTTCTGAAGCTCTAGACCCCCTCCACCTACCACGTACTCACCCCAGTGTCCCATAGCACTTGCCTGTGGCCAGAGCCACGCTTTCTGCTCCTTAGGCCGCGGGAGAGCTCTGTGGTGGGGCTCAGCTCTGTGAGCCCCTTGCCCAGGTGGGGCCGTGTGCCGAGCAGGGTCTGTTGCCCTTGCAGAGCTGCCTTTCTGTGAACCTAGGGTGTGGCCCCTGTTCCTCATCTTCCTTGCCTTCTCAGAAGACTCTGCTTTGCAGCCGCACATCTGCCCACGGCAGGAACTGGGTACGAAGGGGCCCTATTGCATCCCAGGGCCAATACAGTAGCCAAGCGCAATGCTTAACACAGGGGACTCTTTTTTAGACAATGAAATCTCTCCTTCCCCAAGTCAATGAGTAACACATAGCAATCAGAGAATATATAAAATTATAAGGAAGAAAGTAAAACTCACTTGACACCCCGCCATGCATTCGGTGATGGTTCTTTCAGGCATCCTCTTGTGCAAAGAGGAAGGAATCTTTCAAGGAAAATCGTTGGTTTTAACAACAATCCCTTACAGGCATGTAAGTGTCGTGGGCCTTCCTCACTGTTTCTATACCTCTGCCTCCTTTGGTTCCAGTGAAGTTCTGAGAGGTCACACAACAGGTCCTCTTGTCCCCATTTAAGAGAAGAGGTTCCAAGACTTTAAGTGACCTGCTCAAGGTGAGCCAGCTGGTAAGAAGTGGCTCCGAGACTCCATCCCAGGGGACCCTCTGATTTGGAGGTAGGAAAAATGGAGGTTCTGCCCTCAAGAAGGGGAGAGGAGTTACATACAAGATGGTTCCTGAAGATCTTAGCTAAGGGCAGATAAAGGACTAGGAGTTCAAAGGGGGTAGGAAGTGGCCTGCAAGGCCTTGTGAAGGGGGCATTTGAACTGGCTTGACAAACAGAAGTAAGGACTGAGAAGGGCATTGCAGGCAGAGGGCTCATTGTGGCAAAGGCACATGGAGGATAAAGACCCTGGTGTGTGGGGGGAGTAGTGAGTCACTCAGTCGGGCTGGAGCAGAGGCTGAAAAGGAATGGGCACTGAGAGTTGCAACAGCAAAGGAATGATAACAACAATTGCTCATGTTTCCTGCCAAGGCTAAGATCACAAATGTGTATTGTCTTTAATCCTCATCACTTGCCCCTTCAGTGAGTCATTGTCAGCCCGTTTTACCAAAAGGTAAACTGAGGGCTCAGGAAGATGAAGTCGCTGGTCTGAGTGACAGAGCTGGGCTCAAATCCAGAGCTGATTACAGAGCCTATGTGTGGGTGGAGTAGACTGGAATCCTAGGTGTGGGGGAAGCTGCCAGGAAGGTCTTGAGCGGAGAAACGGGCTGATGTGAGCCATCTTTCAGGCTGCTGTGCAGCTGTGTGTTTTAAAGAAGATATGGCCAGGAAGAGGGAGACCGGGCAGGAGGTCCTGCAGTTGTCTGGGGGAAGCCAAAGGGAGAACTTGAGCCAGCGTCGTGGCTGGGAGGATGGACAGGAGGGAGTGGGTACGGGACTTTGGTCATTCAACAAACACCTGCGTGAAGGCTCTGGCTGGAACCCTCGAGATATCTGGTGAGAGAAGCAAGCTCTTACTCTCTGAGACTTTGCATTCAAACTGAGGAGAGACAGGCAGTAAACAATGAACAAGTAGGTAATGCATCGTATGGTGATGGGATCGATGAAAAAGGGTAAAGGAGCCAAGAGGACAAGGAGTGGTTGACTGCGGTTCAAGTTCACATACAGTGGCTGGGAGGCCTCCTTGTGTAGGTGCCAACTGAACAGAGATCTGAAGATGCTGAGGGAGGAGGGAGGAGGCCTGGTGGATATCTGCAGGATGTATATTCCAGGCAGGAGATTAGCCAGTGCAAAGGCTCTGGGATAGAAGCGTGCCTGGCCTGTTTGGCAACAAGGAGGCATCGAGTGTGGCTGGAGCCCAATGAGTGATGGGGAGGCAGCGTTAGAGGGCTAGTGGGGCCAGATTGTTTGTTGTCTTGAAGGCTATGTAAGGGTGTTGGCTGTAGTCTGTGAGATGCGGGAGCCATGGCAGGGTTTTGAGCAGGGGAGGGACATGAACTGACACCTTTTTAATAGAATCCCTCTGGCTGCCCTGCAGAGAATAGATTGTAGGGGGTTGGGTGTGGGGGAAGGGATCCACTTAAAGATTGTTGGAAAAGGCAAGAAATGAGATGATATGATCATTAGTTTCCAAAAGTGCTTCAGGAAGAGCGTAGGCAAGAGTTGGGGCTGAAAATGGCTCTGNACTTAAAGATTGTTGGAAAAGGCAAGAAATGAGATGATATGATCATTAGTTTCCAAAAGTGCTTCAGGAAGAACGTAGGCAAGAGTTGGGGCTGAAAATGGCTCTGGGTTTGGCGCGCAGTGGCGGTGAGAGACGGCAAAGGCCTTGGAAGTCAGGCAGGTTTGGGGCAATGGAGTGACGTAGTTAAGAGCTGGGACTGCTGGGTAAGAAACCGGGTCTGAACCCCAGCTCTGCCCTGCACCAGCCATGACAGCCTGAGAGGTTACTTCCGCTGTCTAAGGCATGGCTTTCTTGCTTGTCGGGTAGAGAGAGTCGAACCCGCCGTGTGGGCGATAAGCAAGCAGTGAGACAGCCTGGGAGGCCCTGAGCACCGCCCTCGGCTCTCGACCAGGCTTCAATGCATTGTTTTATTTTACCGACAATGCCAGTGCTGTTTTGAACTTCATGGGATCCCGGCGTGGGATGTTCATGCTTGGGGCGAGAGATCATTGTGAAAGGCGGATTTGCACATCTGGATTTATGTGTACAGAACGATGTGGGTTGAAATCGTGAATGGACTAAAATTGCCAGGGAAGAGAGAGTAGAGCGAGGGGCACTGGGCTGAGGCCAGCACCCTGCCGGTGGGAGGCGTGAGAAGAGACAGAGTAGGTGGCATCAAGGAAGTAGGAGACCCAAGAGGGGACAGGGACGGGAAAGCGAGGAGAAGGGACGGAGTCGGTGGGAGCTGAGGTGGTGGAGGAGGCAGAGTAAGGGCCATCCAGGGGCTGGGGGGCTGAGCGGGGCTCCTCAAGATCCAACAGGACTCCTCTGGGGATTCTGTGAAAATGCAGATGCTGCTTCAGTGGGTCTGGGGCGGAGACTGCACTTCTAACAAACTCCCGGGTGCGCCCGTGCTGCTGGGTCTGCGTCGCTCTTCCAATACCCAGGGCACACAGGAGAGATGTTGGACTCAAATGGCAGACTTGGGTTGGAGGGCCGAGTGGGTAACTTGCTGCCTGCAAGGGGCTCTGGCCAAAGAACCTCGCTTCTGAGCCTCAGTTTCCCAACCTGGAAGACCGCTTCAGGCATGCCCGCCTCTTGGGATTACAGAGAAGCCTGACAGTGACAAGGCTTTGTACACTCTCAGGCGAACTCTGGGGCCCCTGTTTCCTGCGAGCGGAGGGGGTGGCAGGCAGATGGTAGGGAGCCCCGGGTGTGGGTGGCGTGTGGAAGCAGGAGGTGCAGGCTGCGCTTTTGAGAAACGCGGCAGCCTGGGGAGGGCTTGAACAACAGTTCCTGCTCCGCAGCCCCGGCCTTCTGCCTGCGGGAAGCTGGGGCTGCAGGGCTGGGCGAGCTCCATCAGTGGGTAGTGACTTGGGCAGGCAGGAGGGTGATGCTTGGCCGGCTTTGGACATTCCACCCCAGGCTGTTGTCGGTTCCTTTTCAGGGCCAGAGACTCAGCTGAAATAGGCTTTGATTATCTGGAGGGTTGGAAGCGGTGTAGAGAAGTGGTTCTCAACCCCAGGAGCATGTCAGAACCACCTGGAGAGCTTTTCCAACGACAGATGCCTGGCTCCGCCCCCAGACCTCCTGAATCAGAGACTCTGCAGGTGGCTTCAAGGCAGCTGGTTGTAAAGAGCTCTCTACTTGATTCTTGCACAGCTGGTGTAGACCGTGCATCCGAATGAGTGAGGCCCAAACAGATGTCTTCTTCCCTTGGGCTTTCTGAGGGCATTTCTGGGTTTTCCAGGTCACCGCCCAAGCTTTGTTTCAGTCTAGCTCATCTGGACCCTGGGGTCTTTTAAAAAAAGAAACAACTCATGCTTATTATTTTGTAAATGATGAGCGGGGAGTCTTTCTAGTTTAATAGTTCGAACTGGCAAGTCCAGGTCCCAGGCTTGAGAGACTGGCCCCTCCCCCTGTTTGGAACCCCAGGGGATTTCCAGTCCAGGGCCTAGAGAGCCGGAAAGACACTGCCCCAGAAACTGTTTTCATTGATTTTCAGTAGGTAAATTCTGTTACCATTTTGAAATGTTGCCCTGTTGTTTATTCTTTTCTCTTTTTGGTTTAGAGAAAATGAAAATTTCAGAGCTGGACCATGCCACAGCCATTCAGTGTAAACCAAGCCAACATCTAATGAGTATCTGCTAAGTGTCTGGAAGGGTGGTGGGTGCCATGGCTGCAGAGGTGAAGGGCACCTGCCTCCAAGTGCAGTCTTTTCCAAAGCCCTCATTTTCCAGGTGGAGAAGCTTGAGGGACTTGCCCAGGGCTGTGTGGTTAGCAGGTAGCCGAGTAAGGATTTGAACTGAAGCCTGCCTCATGCCGAGCCACACGTGAGGTTCCTGAGGGCGGCGTCTGGTCATTTTTTGTTCCCCAGCCTGTGTTGTGGAGGATGGTTTGGCTGATGGGAGCGGCGTGAGGACCCTTGGTCCTGTATCAGGTAGACATCACATTCTGTTGCCAGAAACAAAGACCTTAACTACAGAGCCTCCAACAAATTAAAGTTGACCTCTTAAGTCAAGAGGTAGGCTCTCCATGACGGCTGTGGTGACTCCCGGTCACTAGAGATCCAGGCTCCTTCCATCTTATTGCTCTGTTCTCCTGGAGTGGTGCTTCTCAAACTCTGCATGCTTGTTAGAATTACCTGGCAAGTATTTAAAAATCCCAATGCCTAGGTCATACCTCATATCACATCAGAATGTCTGTGAGTGAGAACCAGGCATCAGCACATAAATGTATTGTTAAAGCATGGCAGCCATAGAGCGTTTTGCTTCAAAGTCGCCAAAGGGCTGCTGGGGCTAGCCAGCATGACACATTCCAGGCAAGAGGAAGGGTGGAACATCTAAAAGGGTGGGCCTACCAGCTGAGTCGGCTCCTGTTAAAGAACTTTTCGAGGAGCCCCCTTCCAATGCCTTCTGCATATATCTCACTGGCTAGTCTTAACTGCAAGGGAGGCTGAGAAATGTAGCCTTTTAGGTGGGTATATTCTCACCTAAGAAAACACAAGGTTCGGTTGGAAGAGGAGAATGGATATTGTGTAGGTAATGAGTAGTCTTTACAACAAATCCCCACCTCAGATCCCATTGGCATTTCTTGAAATGAGAAAGGATTTAGACGAATGTGAATCCTGCTATCACCCCTCCCTGCCAGCCTAGCTCAGGTGGGGCGAGGGGCTCTAGCCACTCTGAGGATGTCCAGAAGGAATCTCAGAGAAGACCAAGAGGAAGAGACTTGCTTGGGGTCACCCAGACATTCATGAGGGGTCCTGCTTCCCATCTGCCAGTGCTTTTGTTTCCTCCCCACCGCCCCCCCCCACCCCTCACGCTTGCCCCAGGTTGTTCATTTCTGCTGCTTGGTACCTCTTTCCACTAGAAGGTGGCTCCTTTAAGTCATAGCCACAGGAGAGGTCTGTGGACACTTCTGATTTGTAGACCAGAAACTGAGGGTCTGTGCTGGAAGCCAGGGACTGTATGGTAGAAGTGATCTTTTAAACCCTCTTTCTCCCTGTGAGACCCACACCCACCGAGGCTAGGTGACCCCACGGCTGTTCGCTCAGGGTTTCTGGGGCTGTTGTTGGGAACTTCTCATTGTCTGACCTTATTTCAACTTGCCACAACATAATCTCTAATCAGAAAGATTCAGGAGCTGAGGCCTCTGAGCTGAACTGGAACATCTCTTTGGCCCTGAGATTCCCCCTGTGTGATTCTTTTTTTTTTTTTTAAGACTTTTTATTTATTTATTTGACAGAGAGAGACAGCCAGCGAGAGAGTGAACACAGGCAGGGGGAGTGGGAGAGGATGAAGCAGTCTCCCAGCAGAGAAGCCCGACGCGGGGCTCGATCCCAGAAAGCCGGGATCACGCCCTGAGCTCAAGGCAGACGCCTAACGACTGAGCCACCCTGGCGCCCCCTCCCTGTGTGATTCTTAAGAAACTCTGAGAGGGACATCAGGAGGGTAGAGGTAGGGAGCTGGGTCTACCTGTGTTTGGTTCTGGGGTTTCAGTGAAATGTGGGGAGACCTTGGGGAGGTCAGTTTAACTTCCAGTAAAATACGTAGGCCCACAAGGCAAGTTGGAGGTGGCAAGGCCTGGCTTCACTCTCCTTTCTGGAATAAAGCCACAGGGTAGTCAGAGGGAAGGCCATGATATGGGGCCAGAGGGTGTGGCAAGGAGTGAGCTCAGGTGCCAGCCAGTGGCCATAAGTGACCCAGAAGCAGATCTTGGAGACTCCGTGCGGGAAGAAACCGAGACCAGTGAAGGTAAGTGGCTTGTTGCGGTCGCACAGCGATTAGGTGCCGAGGCTGAAGTTGAAAGCCATGCCAAGGACTCTATAGCTAGAGCTTGCTCGTTCTCCAGTATCACCTTGTAGGATCGGGAGAAGCCAGGACATGTCTGCGTGGCATTTGTAAGCTCTTTTATGTGCACACCTTTAGAATTTCCCTCCCGCCCCCCTCTCAACCCTATTTCTTATTCCCAGGCCTCTTTGTATCTGGACTGTAGGATCTGGGGCTCACTCCGGGTTCAGGACGCTGGCTTAGATGTTAGACGCCCTTCACGGAAATCTCAAGGAGGCCCCCCTTGTGGGTGGAGGAGGCAGCTAGCTGGCTTGGCAGTTTGAACTGGAGGCTGCTGCCAGGCCCCACCAGGTCCAGCATCTCTGTCATACTGCCAAAGTCCCACGTTAGAGTTATTAACAAGTGAGCCAGCAGAAACATGGACACTGTTACCAGAAGGTTGCTCTGGGAATATCTGGCAGCCCTCAGGCCTTTTGCCGGTGGCCCAGGTTGGTTGATCAGATGAGTTGGATCTCGAAGGGTTGGTACTCAGGCGAGGAAGTTTCCAAGGAAGTAACGGGTCGAGGTTGGGGAACATGGTTGTTTATGTGATGTTTGTGGGTGTGACTGTTAAGCAATATGAGGGCTCTGGATCATGGCCATGTAAGAGACTTAATAGGGGACATCATGATGATCAGAAGTGGCTTGGACTCACAGTCTTCGTTTGGGTTCCCCAGAAGCAGACCTTGAGATAAGAAGCCAAGTGAGGTAGTCTATTTGGCAGATGAGCCTGGGAAACTCTGGTAGGGAAATGGAGATGTAAGACAGGGAAGCAAAGGGAACCAAGAAAAGGTGCCTTGTCAAGCCAGTCACCACCATGTGCCATTGGGGACCTCCGGGACACTGTAAACACACTTGAGAGTTCTCCCACCGTGGTGAGGGAGCTGCGACATGTATACACCAGCTCCTATCTGTCATTAGTTGAGGGCTGCTCCGGGGGTATTAATTTCCTGGTACTTACAGCCCAGTCCACATGCAGTGTAAGCTCTAGGGGCCAGAGACAGCCTCAGGCAGAGAGAAGCAGATTCTGGCCGGTGTGCAATCAAGTGGTTAGGGGAGAGGGGTGGCGGCAGGCACTGACAGCGTGTACCACATCCGGCCTAAGCCATCCGCCTTGCTTTTTCAGATCCAGCCTGTTTTGCTGAGCTCTTTGTTCTTAGGTCTTGTCTTCTGGGTGCATGTATAAGCCCTGACTCCAGGCTGAAAATTCTCCCCTGCAGCCATCAGACCTGTGAGCTGCTCATTTACTTCCTTGGATTCTGTGACTAGAACCCCAGCACATCAATTTCCCCAAGACCTTCCCGATAGAATCCAGCCTTTCCCTGAAGGATGGGCAGGGTTGGGGGATCACTGAGGACAAACTCAGAGTCTACAGGTCTTTTAGGCATTGCAATGAGAGGCATGGTCTTTAGCTCACCACCTGCTGAATTCAAAACTGAGAGGCGGGGACAACCTCTGAGACTAGCTCTCTGCAGGCAGAATTCTATGTGGGTAATAGAGTTCATTGCATTCTGTCCACTTCCTTCTCCAGGAACCAAACCTCCTCCCCTGGGCAATGATCAGGCTAGCCTGCACCCCTGAATATCCGTGGACCAGATCAGAGCACCTCCACCCTGTTTTGAATTTTTGTGTCGGTTCATTATCCACCTGAGATTAATTAATTCATCAAATATTTATTGAGTACCTCCTATGTGCCAGATACCATTCTGGGTGCTGAGGATACAGCAGACAGCAAGACAAAGAGATGATCCAGAATTACAGGCTCGTGGAGTCAGAGCCAGGAGGGATCTTAGAGCAGATCTAATCATTTGTCGGAAGAGAAACCCGAGGCCGAGAGGTCCTCAGGCCACACGGCAAATAGGGAGCCTGGCTTGGAATCATGGAAGGTCAAAGATAATGAGCTAAGAGGTCAGCGGTCCCTAACTGGTCAGCTTTTAGAGGCAGAAACCAGTGGCCAGAGGCAGAGTCACGCCAAGCTAGTGGCATTGGCTTTTGCTTGCCAGCAAACACATCCTTCTCTCCTCCATCTCTCCCAAGCTAGGTCTGGGCTCTGGTTTACTGAGGGGAGTGTGCATGCGTGTGTGTGTGTGTGTCTGCATGTATGTATGGCTTCATATGGGCTTGGGCAACCGGCAGGAGACATGAGTGGCTTTCTTGTGATCAAGCCTTCCCACCTCCTTCCGGGGCAGTCAGAGACTGTAGTGAGCTCTCCCCTCCCCTCTTGCCACCCATAGCTCCCCCATACGGCCATGGCCACTGGCACTGCCCACTGCCACAGTGGCCTCGGGCAGTGCCGGGAGGGTTCAGGACTGAGGGATGCCCTGATGTGCCTGAAGCGTCCACACCCCTGTCTGACTCCCTCTCACTTTCTCGGAAGCTGAAGGAGAAGGGGCTGTGAGGCTGTGCAGGGCCAGGGTGGGCTTCATCCCTCCCAGTCTCATCCCCCTCACTCTGTGGGAGCTGGGCAGGTGTAAGGAGTGGGTCTAAAGAGCCAGGCTGAGAGGCAAAAGGAGGTGATTGGGTGGGGAGCTCTGGTGATCAGTGTGTGTGTGCGTGTAGGACCATCGGCAATGAGATCAACTGCTCCCAGTGGGTACCTCAATAGGAGATGAAATACACCCCCCCATCCTGTCCATTTGTATTTTTGTGTGTACGCATAAGTATACGAGGGTGTACCTGTGCTGAAGGTGTGTATATGCATGGTGCCGCACCCAGGAACGGGCACCTGTGTGCAGGGGGCCAAGTGTGTACATGTGGGGAGACTGCACACCTCTTTGGGGGACCTTCTCTGGGTCCGCCTTTATCCCCCTGCCCCTCCAGGCACCCTTAGTTCCCAGGCAGGGGGCAGGAACGGGCATCCAGCACTCTGGGCCGTCAGCCCAGTGCTTACGTCCAGCCCGGGTTATGGCTGGCCTCCCCCACCCCCCACTTCTAGGAGACCTGAAGTGGGGGCCAGGGGCAGGCCGAGACTAGCCTGGAGCTCCTGCCTAATTTTCCCTGGCCTCCATCGATCCAGCAGCTTCTCCTGAGTCTATTAGCAGTCGGCGAGTGAAAATATCCCCCATTGCGAGCCCTGACCTGAGACAGGGAGGAATCCATAGCAATTTGTTCAAACAGAGGAAAGCGTTTCCCTCTGATTTGTGTTCCAATTTATTCTAGGCAGGAAGGGGGTCAGGGTGTGGGGGGGTGAACCCTGGCTCACCAGAGCTGGGCCCAGACCCGTCTCCCCTGGCCCCCCGTGCCAGCCGGGGTGGCAGCTGGCGCTCCCCATGGTTCCTGGAGTGGGGGCTGAGGAGGGGAGGGGGGGCCCCAGCAGGGGGACGGGAAGAGAGGCCCGCCAGCCTTCCCAGCAGGCCCGGCTTGGCTGGAGAGCTCAGTTGTGGATTTGGTTTTCACAAAATACAAAGCCGCCTGCTCGGAGCCTCTCTCCCGGGCTTGGGGCCTGTGCCAGGCGTGCGCTCACCCGCTGTGCCCATGCCAGGGTGGGGGCTGGGCTGGGCCCACGGACAGTGGCCCCAGCTGGACTGAGTGGCAGGAGGGTCTATTCTTCTCCTGAAGCCCTCCCCAGCCGGCCTTGCAGGAACAGAGCTGCTCGGGCTCAGAGGGGAGCTGACACTTTGGAAAAGCCGCTGTGCAGGGTGGAGAGCCCCTCATCATGGGAGCCCCGGGAGCTCTGAGTGTATCTTCCTGGCGCCTTGCTCAGGCTTCGTTCCTGGTCTGAGCAAATGGGGGCGGGGGGTGGGCGGTGCTCACCGCTCCCCGACCCTGGGAGTCTCTCCTGAGCACTTACAATAATGACAGCTCTGACTGACATTCATTAAGGACCTACTATTTGCCGGGCACTGGACTAGTGCCATCAAGTGTCCAGTCCTTGCAGGGTCCAGGCTTCCTTGGGTGTCTCAGGTTCCCCACCCTTCCAGATCCTTCTGTCGCCTCCCTCACCCACCTCTGCTTGGTCTTTCTCACTCCCTCCTGAGAATCACTTCTCCTTTCCACCTGAGGGCGGCCCTGGTGACTGAGGGTCTCAGGACTGACACCTCTGCCGCCCCCTTTTCCAGAGGGACCCCATGAACAGGCTAGCTCCTTTTCTTCCAGGCGGCTTCCTTTGGCCCCATCAGGGCCCAGGCTTCTGCAGAGGTGACAGGAGAGGAGGATTCTGAGAAGGGTCAGCTAAATGGTCCTACAGCTACCCCCCCCCCCACAGTTTCCTTCTTTCTTGCACCAGTGCTGGCAGGGAGGGGAGTAACCAGAGACGTTCTTCACACCCAGGTGTCGGTGACTAGCAGCTCTGAGGTCAGCTGTTGCACATGATTTGCCAGGCTCCATGACACCACCAAGGTCTAATTTCAGAAGCCAGCAACTGAATACATCAAAGTGGATGAATCATCATCTCCCCAGGTGGGAGTATGTGGTGTGAAGGAGCAGAGGCTTCTGACACAGATCTGGGTTCAGGTCCTGCCTCAGCCACTCCCTGGCCGTGTGATGGCGGACAGGTTATGCTCTGTGCCTCACGCACAAGCTCCCCCGTGCACAAGATGGCGGTCACAGCGCCTTCCTGCGCGGGCCATGGTGAAGAGGCAGTGGGAGCGCATGGAAAGCCGTTCTTAGCCCAGTGCCTGGCACATGGGGTGTCAGTGATGGCGGCTGTTCGGAGGCGGCCCCGCTAAGTGAGTGTTGCCAGTGCCTGGGCCTGGCTCGGGAAGCAAGTGAGTCACAGAGGCGGCCACCAGGGACGCAGTGCGTGAGGCTCTGTGTACGGGCCTGTGACGCATAATTAGGGGAAAGAGGGAGAAAGACTGAGACCCTGGCCCAGGAGAAAGGGTGGTAGGATTCTAGCCCTCCTCCCATCTTTCTCTTGGGGAAATTTATACCCAGAACGTTCCCTTCCAGCCACTTTGTAGGTTGGGAGACAGGTGTGTTTTGCACCCAGGCCTTTATCGCACCACTGCCTCTCCCAGACCTCATTTTCCTCCTAAGAGCCCCTCCCCCCACCGCCCCCACCTCCTCAGCCCCTAGGAGCTTCCTAAGGGCAATGACTTTTCTGTCTCTGGCTGTGATTGAACTCTGGTCCAATTGGCCTCCCCCCCTCCCCAAGTCCTTCACTTTTCTCCCTGACCTACTGGGTTCCAAATCATTTACAAGTTGTTCAGAGGCTCAGCATTATAATCAGATCCTACCGTGCATGCCACTTACATGGTTTCTAAAGTTTTAGCCAAAAAAGGAGTGAAACCCTTCAGTGATGGAGGAAAAAAATAATGAGAATACTTAACAGGAGGGCAGGTATTGGATTTCTTGATTTATAAATGTACCCGACGCTAAAGAAAATATGTTCCCCAACTTGGTACTTCCTGCATTGACTCTTGGAAAGAAAAGGTTGTTCATCCTTTGCAGGGATTTAACATGCTTTCCCTCCCAGGGGTGTTTGCCCTTTGAAAGGGACACAGAAGAAAGAATGAACAAGCGACTGTTTAATATGCAAGGTGTTGATGACTGTTATGAAGAACACACAAAGCAGGGAAGGGATTGAAAGTGGTGGAAGCGAGGCAGCCATGCTGTCTTAAGTAGTGTAGTCAGGGAAGGCCGCTCTCAAAACACAGCCAAAGGAACTAAGGGAGTAAGCTCTAGAAGTCTGGGGAAGAATAATTCAGTTTCAGGAGCTGCAAGTGCAAAGGCCCTGAGGTAGGAGTGGGCTGGGCCTGCTTGAAGAACAATAGAGAGAGCAGTGTGACCACAGTGCAGGGAGCAGTGGAGCATAAGTGGGAATGGGAGCAGATGACAAGGGGTGGGACAGCCTATTAAAAGTGTTGGCTTTGACTCCACGTGAGATGGGAGCCATGGCAAGGTTTAGAGCAGAGGAAAGACAGGGCCTGACCTAGTGTTGTAAAGGGATCCCGCTGGTTTCTTATGGAGTACAGACTGTATACGGGCAGGGGAGGAAGCAGAGTAGACCTATCGGGAGGCTGCTGTAGAAATCCAGGCAGAAGATGGGGATGGCTAAAAGTAGGGTGGTATTGTGGGGGTCGGACCGGGGGTCAGTTCTGAAGGCAGCTCAGAGGGCTTGCTGGTGGATTGGGTGTGGGGTGTAGGAGAAGGAGAGAAGCCAGGGAGGACTGTTAAGGGCTGACGGCAGGGGATAGTGTGTTTTCACTGATGGGGGTGGGTCTGAGGAATGGCTCTCAGGCTGTGGGGTGCAGGGGGCCAGTACCGCTGTCCTCCTGATGTCACTGGATGTGGAGAGAGGCATACAGTGAATCAGGCCCTCACATCTGTGCTCCCTGATTTTTAAACCTCAGAGCTAACCCTCCTGCCGTGTCCTCAGCTGGGTCGGGTGAAGGCTGGTCTGGGAGAACTGTGGGGGAGGGGGCTTCGAGTCGGTTCATGCAGTCAGGTCGTGGCACCTCTCATTCCACCCCACCCTGGGTGGGATGAGGCCCTGAAACCCACAGCCGCCTGGGGGTGGAGGCCTTGGAGGTGCTCCAGAAACTCTGTCCTTCCCTCCCCTGCTCTTCTGTCCTGACCCCACCTGCTCTCAAGCCACGGGATTGATTTTGCTTTCAAGGTTGTATTGTTATTATTACCCACTTAAACAACCTCATAGGAAAAAAAAAAAAAGGAACCCAATGACCATCAAACATTAACCGTTCATTCTGAATTACCTGCCCATACCTGTCGATACATTTTTACATAGCAGTAAACAGTTGTCTGTTCTGCGCTGTCAGCTGACTTTATCTCCCACACACGTCTCGCGATATTGACTGAGCCCTCAGCCCTGTCACTCTAACGGCTGCAGGGCACCCCTTGCATCAATGCGCTGCCGTTTGGTCCCCATTTCTCTGTGGCGGAGAGTTTGGGCAGGTGCCAGGTTCCCCTGCTTCTAAATAGCTCTGCCGTGAATATCCTTATGTGAATTACTTTTTCCTTTTAAATTATTTCCTTGGGGCCTATTCCCCAAAGTGAGATTGCCTAATAGGTCATAGGATAGGAACAGTTTTATGGTTCTCATTTCGCCCTGCCGGGTCGTGTTACAAAAAGTTTGAGCCAGCTTTGCACACAGCCCAGCCACAGTGGATTTTATCCTCCGAATTTATTTCCCCGAGTTTAATAGGTGCATTATGACTTGTTTCTTAACTTCCAACATTTGCTTCCTGAAGCCACGTTTGGGTCTCTCGGCACCTAATAAGTACCTGATCGGTGCAGAACTTTACAGTTTATGTGGAGCTTTCTGGCATGTCATCTCAGTGAGGTGCCATGAGCATAATAACATTGGCCTCTGTTTTATACGACAGAGTGGGTGTTAGTCACGTTAATGCCGGAGTGAGGCCTCCAACCAGTTCTTGCAGGTTTGCTTAGAAAGGGTTCCCACCCACCTGCCACCATCCCATTCCTTTTGTGGGCCCAGTGTCCCCAGATGCCCAGTTCAGCCCCAATTCAGTGCCCTTAGCCCTGTTGTCTCCCCTCAGCTCTCACAGCCAGCTGGTGCCAGCCCCCAGCTGGTGCCCTTTGCTTCCAGGTTGGGGCTCAGCTCCGTGGGGCTTGGAGGAAGCCACTGGGTTCGTGGGTCAGGTGGGGCTTTGAGGGCTCTTTGCTTCAGCAAAGCCATGATGCTTACCATTCCCCGGCCTAGGCCTGGCCCAGGCTCTGTGTTCTGCGTGGGGGGCCTAGACCTGGCAGGTTTTATTCTATCCCCTTCCAACCATACTTCTTGAGGATCTCCTAGGCAGCACGCACTGTGCTTGGTGGATTCGATTCTTACTGTATCCGACACTCACAAGAGGGAGTGCACTTATGCCCATTTTACAGTCAGGAGACTGAGGCTCCGGACTAGAGAGTGAACAGATTGCCCCAGGCCACAGAGCAATTGCTGCCACTGCCCGGACCCCATACGCAGGCTGTGTCTACTCCAGACCTGCGCCTCCCTTGGGTTTGGGTCAATAGTTATGCTTTAGCATTGGGAGGTGGGGTGGGGATGGTCATATCTAGTGTCTGGGTTGCTGCCAGGATGCAGGGCCAAGGGCACGGCAGTGATGGGGTCCCCAGGACTGGCAGAGCTTGGCGGGGCGGGGTAGTTGGGACCTAAGCAGGAAAATCTACATGAGTTAGCCCATGTCTGTGGGCCTCACATCCCTGGGCCAGGCAGGCTCAGGTCCTGTGTTCTAGAAGCCATTCTCTGCCCGGATGGGTGGCAGCTTCTCTCCCAACATGATCCTGTATGTTCTCTTGGCGAGATCTTTCCTTCCTGTGATTACCTCCTACCTACAGCCCACCTTGCTGTTCTGGTCTCTCGAGATTACGGCTCGTGGCGTTCCCCCCACCGTAGACCTCCAAATCCAGTGTTACATTTTTTTCTTGCAGACCCTTTGAACAGCTTCCCACAGGGTCCCAGGCCATATTATCAAATGGAAAAGGGCCTAGAATTTATTAAGTACCTACTTAGATACCGGTCCTTGTGTTACATACCCGATGTGAGTTATCTCATTTAATTCTCACAACCCGAAGTCACTTCCACTACTGCCTGAGATGTCTTTTCTCCACTTGCAGCCTAAGGAAACTGAGGCTTCAAGAGGCTGAATGACTTGCCCAACAGTAAGGAGATGAGTGGTGGGGTCCTGCCTCCTGCCCCTCTCCCCGCACCATTGGGGCAGCCCCTCAGGCTTACATGTACAGCCTCGGGTCAAGCATGGATTTAGGCCATGTGCCTTTCTGCTCTCTTCCCTGAGTGTCCCGCCTGCACTGGTTAGAGCGGCCCTAGGTCCCCTCACTATTGAGGGTTTTGATCCTGGTCTTCTGCAACCCAGGGAGAAAGTCCCTTATAGCTTCTCCCGGGAAACCTCAGAGCCCCCATGTAGGGGGCTTTTCCGGTGGCCTGTCCCAACATCCCAGAGTTCCATCGGGGGTTGCCCATTAGACTTCCATTGATCCACAGACAAGGAAGAGACCGTGACGCTCTCAACCCATGTGCCTTCCGATGAGGCCAGGATGTGGGTGCAAGGGTGCTGGACATTCCCTGGGACTGGGGCTCAGATGGACCGGCCACCCCTTCTGGCAGAGGAAATTTGTCAAGAGGGCCAGGCTCTGCCCAAAGTGTGGGGCTCTGCACACAGTGCTAGGCCCTGCAAACAGTACCGGCGCCTTCAAACAGGAGCAGGCCCTGCCTCTGACCACGGAAGCAGAGCTTTTATGCTCAGTCGTGGTGATCGGGTGGCAGCCTGGGTGCTCACGCCTCCTGCTGTGGCTGCTCTTGTATTCAGTGACAGCACCCTGTACTTGGAGGTCAGAGACATACACGCTCGAGCTGGGGAGAGATTTTTGTGGCCAAAGAGATTGGCTGAATCCGAGTTTGGTTTCGATGAACAAAAAAAGGACCCTGGGGTAGAGAACAAAGTCCAGTGGGATCTGCGGCAAAGTGGGGACAGAGGTTCTTCCCTGACGATGGCCATGCCTCATTTGGCTCTGCATCCCAGTGCCGAGGGCGGGGCAGTGCACACACTAGATGCTTAGGAAATACTGCAGAACAAATCGCTGAATCAATGGCAAATACACAGGCAATCGTGTGTGTCCTCTGACGGCTTGGAGTGAGAGGGAGGGTGGAGAGGGAATCCATGTGCGTTGAGGTCTAAGCACCCAAGAGAATGACCAGAGTGTGATGGTGCTTCCCCTCAAGATGACCAGCATTTTTAAAAAAGATTTATTTATTTATTTGAGAGCGAGCGAGAGAGAGAACAAGCACGTACATGTGAACAGGGGGAGGGGCAGAGGGAGAAAGAGAATCCCAAGCAGATTCCCCACTGAGTGCAGAGCCCGGTGCAGGACTTGATCCTGAGATCATGACCTGAGCCAAAACCAAGCGTCGGATGCTCAACAGGCTAAGCCAGGCCAGGTGCCCCTCACGATCGCCAGCATCAAGGTGAGGTCAGAGGAGATGGTGTGGGATGCGGGAGACTGTTTCAGACTGGTTTTCCCAGCGTTGAATCGGAGCTTCCCCTAGACTTGGAGAAGCCCCCTGGTCCATCCTTGGTGGTGAACAGGGAACAGGTGTTAGCCAGCTCCACAGACAGCCAGGGCCAAGAGGGAGGTAGGGCAAAGCCTTGCTGTGGAGAGCACAGAAGGGTTCATTTTCCCTAGAGGTCCATGTTTGATGGCCATGGTTTGTTGGAGAGGTGCGTAGCACCATCCCTGGCAGAAGGATGCCCAGGCGGAGCTGGCCAGGTGCCTGCCCCACGAGCCTCCTCCCAGACCCTGGCCGCCATTCTCTGAGCTGCTAATTAAAAGAGAAAAGCCTGTTAATATTTCAGCACTGTTAACTCTGCTAAATTATTAAGTGTCCATTTGCATTACATGCATAAAAGGATCGATAAACATGTGCGTACCAGGAGCTGGGAGGGCCACAGAAAGATGGTTTCTGAGGATGCTGCATGGGACAGGCCCAGCAAGCGATGCAGAGACTATGTCCGGCATCCTGAGCCCTGAGTCCTCAGCACTGTGCCAGGCACTCAGGAACTGGAAAGGCATGGGGCTTAGCATAAAAGTCAGAGAGTCAGACTCTAAACTAGCAGGGTGTCCTTGGGCAACTTACTTAACCTTGCTGGGCCTCAGTGTCCTGATCTGACAAATGGGAGCAACAGGCTTGTTCTGAGCAATACATGAGATAATAGACATAAAACCCTTGACACAAAACCCTTGACACAATGCTGGCACAGAGTAAATTGTTATTGTGTATATATCGTGATGCTATTGTTATGCTAGGGGGGTGGGTCGGAGGGCACCAGAGCCTTGACTCCAGCTCACAGCCATCTCTCCCTGTCGCTCTGCAGGCCTTTATAGGCACTGTCCTTCTCCCAGCTCTCCTGGACCTCACACTTGCCTAGGATCCCCCCAGCACCAAGCTCAGCACTCATGCTCGTAAGGATGTGTTGACCGATGGAAGTTGGGACCAGAACACAGATCCTGATTCCATACTGCCCGGCCCAGAACACTCAGTGATGCTTGTGGGAGGCTGTGAGGATGGCGGCACTCGCCCTGCCATCTGCGAACGGGGCAGATAGAACCGACTCCAGGTGGGGATGTCTGCAGCCCCCTTCTCTTTTCTCCACCCCCCTCCTCTGGAAGTTTCCCAGCCACACACACCTTCCCAGAAAGAGTCAGGAGCAGGAAGCAGGACAACAGCCCCGACTTGAGGACGATTAACCTTTTCAAATGCGGCGTGGGGGGAAAATCCTGAAGGAAAGCTGAAGGAGCTTTAAATGAAGGGTTTCCGTTCTTTTCGCTGTCTGCCCTCCGGATTTGGCCCCACGTCTTCCTGTTGCACACTTGTGCAGTTAACAGCACCTCCTACGCCTTGGCGAGTGCCAGGGAGGAAATTCTCATGAGGGATGGGGGTCTTTGAGGAAATTTCCCTTCCAGATTCCAGTGAGAATTCTCTTCCGACACCCAGTGGGCAAGTTGAATTTGCCTTAACATGAATCCTTGAGAGTTTGTGGCTTCCTCACTGCGCCTGCTGGGTGCGGGCTGTCCCGTCCCCCTCCTATAATTTTGGGTGTATGCTTTCTGGAGGAGAAAGGAGTGAGCCGGTAGGCCAGAAGCATTCTACCAGGGACCCACTATTTATTTCTGCCTCAGCTGTCCTCCTTATGATGCTGCCCTGTGGGTGACACGTCTCACGTTGTTTGGCTGTGCTCAGCCACAGGGCTGGGGAGGGCCATCGTACTTGACTCAACAGCCATGAGTTTTAAATTGAGCTTCGAATCAGTATTTCTCCATTTGTTTTCCACAACGCTTCTATCTCTCAAGATGCTAAGAGATCATCTGTGAAGAAAAGGCTTTATGGTCAAATACATTTGGAAAGCACTGGCTTAAACTAAATTACCTAGGTGTGTTTACCACGGGACTTTTCAGAGCCTTTACTAATCTACACTTGGGTGCCGAGACACACTGGGAAGGGGAGAGAAGATGCAGCATCGGCAACCGGACTTGGCGGAGAGCTATAAATGAACAATTTATGGCACACATACTGTTTTCCTTTTCCACGGGGCTTCGTTGAGAGATCTCAGGAGAGTGAAGTCGGAAGTCTCATAGACCAGAGGCAGGGAAACATACATGATTCCAAACTCCTGTCCTATCTTCTACCCACCAATGTGGTGTCAAGCAGAGATGATCAAATCCAGCCTCCCAAATTCCCAAGGAGCTTGTTACAAATACAAACTCTGACAGCCTTGGAGTCGGCATGGCAACAGGCTCCTTGGTGACACAAGGCAGGGGTAGGGGAGTCCTTGGAGGACTGGGACAGTGAACGGAGTTCCAGGCTAGCAGGTGAAAGGCCTGGGTTCAAGTCCCCGCTCTGCTAAGTCCCCGCTCTGCTCCCGTCCTGTGTCAGTGAGTGACGTGGACAGGGCATTTCCTTCTCTGGGCCTCCGCTGTCTTCTCTGCTTCTCTGACTTCAAGGCTAAATTGGGCTTACTCTCTCTGCCTCTCACAACGAGACGAGGAGCTTGGAAATATATACAGTGGACCCCAGGAAGGTATCACTCGTCACCATCTGTGGCAGATAAGGCCGGGTCCTTTCATGCAAAGGGCTTGCGGGCCCCCAGGGAGGTGGGTTCTTGAGAGGAGCACGGGGTCACTTGTAGGGTACTGATGCTAGCTACCGTGTTTGGATGGCTTACTGTGTGCCAGGCACTGCTTTCAGCCCTTGACGGGAGTTGACTTATGTATCCCTGGCAACAAGCCCATTTTACAAGTGAGAAAATGAAGGCTTAAGTAACTTGCTAACGTCACAAGGTAACTTGCTGAGAGCTAACTGTGCTGGGAAGCTGAGAGGGACGCTCAGGAGGGCCCCATCCCTCCCCACTGTTCCCAGCTCCTCTGAAGGCCAGCACTGCCCTCAGCATGAATTTTAACATATCCGTGAAATGTCCCTACCGGCTTAATGTCCGCTTTGAGGGTCTCCACCCTGAGATTTTGAGGGGGGCCCAGAGGGCGCTCTCCTGCCCCCATCTTAATCAGCTTAGGAGAGAGCACGTATTGTTTGTCCAGGTGTTTTATAAAGATGTTGTCTTAAACCCTCACGCCAGCCCCGGCAGAAGGCATTATTGTTCCCATTTTACAAAGGAAGAGGCTGAGGCTCAGAGAGGTTAAGTAATCTGCCTAATGTCACCCAGCTAGTGGGTAGCAGAGCCAGGAATTAGTCCCAGATTGTCTGCTTTTCCTCTCTCTCCTCTGCTCACTGTTCCTTGATGCCGCCTCTGCCCCAGAGCAGTCTGAGCCCTTGGAGCACTCTGAGCTATCCCGTTCATTTCTGTTCCCCTGTTTGCTCTCCATCTCCCCAACAGTGCTCCTTCGTTGTTCGCTTTTCCTGATAGTCTCTCCAGCACCCACGCAGCAGCAGCGGCTCTAAGCGTTTGTTGTTTGACAGACTGAATGAAGGGATTATGATGTCATGGTGCCTCTTGACACAGGTCCTGGCCTGGTTGCCTTTGGAATAGGAGATGCTGCCGCTGGCCTTGCCTTCCTGGGGCGTGTGGGGCAGGGGGCTGAGGTTAAGTGGGCAGAGCCTTCGAGGGCCGGCAACGTGGTGGGGACTCTGTTGGTTCGGGGTCCGAAACACAGTCCTAGTCACTCCAGGGTGAGCTGAGTGGGGGAGCTGATTCACGTTAACAAAGCTCAGTGGGAGGCCACGGGCAAATTGAAATGCCAGGGCCAAGGGGGCCTGCATACCCCTTGGTCCAGAGGGAAAATCTACACCTTGAAGAAGTCCGCCGTGGGAAGCAGCCCATCAAATAGGAATCAGAGTAAAGGGAGTGGGTATTCTAGTGGTTAGTACCAACCAAAGAAACTGGATAACCTCAGTGGCAATTTTTAAAATTGAAGCGTGACTTAGGTACAGCCAAATCTTAAGATAAATCTTTGACATATATGTCCATTCATATAACCACCACTCGGATTAAGGTGTAGAATTTCCATCCCACCAGATGGGATCCCACCTTCTCCCCAGAAACATCTGGTGTCCCTTCCAGTAAATAACCCCTATCCCCACCCAAGGGCAATCACTGTTACTTTATTTTTTTTTAAAGATTTTATTTATTTTATTCGACAGAGAGAGAGACAGCCAGAGAGAGAGGGAACACAAGCAGGGGGAGTGGGAGAGGAAGAAGCAGGCTCATAGCGGAGGAGCCTGATGTGGGGCTCGATCCCAGAACGCCGGGATCACTCCCTGAGCTGAAGGCAGACGCTTAACCGCTGTGCCACCCAGGCGCCCCCCACTGTTACTTTAAAATCGGTTTTTCCGGTTTTGAATTTCAGACACATGAAATCATATCCTACTTACTCTTTTGTGTCTGAGTTCTTCCATCTGGATTGTCCGTGTAAGATTCAACAGTGCCATTGTATCTATCAGGAGTTATTTTATTTTATTTTATTTTATTTTATTTTATTTTATTTTATTTTATTTTATTTTATTTTATTTTATCTTTATGTAATATTCCACTGTATGATTATACCGGAATTTATTTACCCCTGCTAGTCTTGACGGACACATGGGTGGTTTCTCATTTTTAGCCATAATGAATAAAGCTGCTATGAATGTTCTTGGACCTATTATTTGGTTGTTATAAGCACTCATTTCCACTGGGTACTACCCAGGAGTGGAATTGCTGTGTCATGAGCTACACCCTTGTCTAGCTTGAGTCGGTACTGCCAAAATCTCTTCCACAGTGGTTCTATCGTTTTAGAGTTTGATATTTTTAAGAGTTAATGTCATCAGAGGGAGTTAGGTCATCTTAATGAGGCCATCACCCATGATGCCCCTTCGCTAGTGAGGAAATGTGGCTGATGGCCAGAGGCCTTGTGTCTGCTGGCCAGGCCGTGTGTTTTCTGGCTTGTGCTGGCCAGACCCTGAGAAAGTCCGGCTCTCCAGCTCCTTTTCAGTATTCCTTATCACTCACCGAAACTTCTGTTGTTACAACACTGCTTGGCTACGGGCAAGCCACAGTGTCCAAGATTACAGCTTATCTTCCACTGGAGCCTGTTAAATCAATGTCTTCCTTGTGGAGAGGCACCCCAGGCCTCTTGTAGACATCCATGCGACCTTCTGGTCTTATCAGTGACTGGCATGCACATCATGCATGGGGGGGGGGTTGTTTCCTGATGAGATTTCCTGGGACCTTGGACACAGATGGCTCTTTCTTCCATGGTATGGTGATGTTCATGCGTTTTTGTCACAGAGGGTGACGGTTCCAGACCCATTCCCCAGATTCCAGGATGCATTTTATATGTGGACTACACGCTGTTTACAAAATTTATAGAAAGTGTGAGTTGAGAAGGATCTCAGAGGTCATCCAATCCACTCCCCTGCCATAGAAGGGGAAACTGAAGCCCGTGAGGTCTGACTTGCCCAAAGTTGCATAGCTCGTTTCTTGACAGTTAGCCTAGGTTCGTTCCTCTATGGCAGCCAGGCAGGCAGGATGGTTGTCTGGACACTCAGACTCATGGCTGCTGGCAGCTTCTACTGTTTGCAGAGCCTGCTGCTGTTTGCAGAGACTCTCGTGGTTCAACACGACCTGTGTTGCCCCCCAGTTGCTGCCCCTTGTGGGCTTTTTGACCTACAGCCGGGCTGCCTCTGTGGACCCAGCTCTGTAATGGTTGATGACTGTCCCATCCGTGTCGATGGGAGAGACCAGAGTAAGGCGCTACTTGGGGTTTACTAAGCACATCTCATCTAGCCTGTCTCTGTTACACCCACCCTCGAAAGTTCTCAGGACCGACAGCATTCTCTCTGTTTTAGAGAGAATAAAATAAAGGTCCGAAGATCACTCCTGGTTTACTCCAGGTAATGTATATTATATATCACCCGGCACAAAGCTCCCCTATTCTCTGAGGCCTGGTGAGAAAGCTGCCTCTTCCTAGAGCCTTCTGTGATCCTTCCTCTAGCAGACAGTGTTCTCTCTCTCCACGGACCTTCTAGAGCCTTCTGTACCTCTTACTACGCTTAGCAACATCACCATGGGATATTCTTGTAAATTCATTCATTCAATGTTCACCGAGTACCCGCTATATTCGAGGCCTTGTGCTAGGGATAACAAGGTGGAACTCATGGTGTGGTAGACAGAAAGACAAGAACCTTGAATCTGGCAGACAGGCGGATTGATGCTATATTGTTGCACTGGGGGAGCGATGGGTACAGAAGGAGGGAGGGCGCGGGTCAGTCAGGGGATGCTTCCTGGAGGAAGTTACACATTCTATGTACAGGTTTTACCTTACCTTTGTGCACCTCTTTAGGGCAAGGACTCTGTTTTCACGCCCTTGTGCCCCTGGTGCCCTGGATTAGCCCTCCCACCTCCACTTTCTCCACCCTCAGCTGTGAGCAGACAGGTATGAACTTGGGGGTCTTGCCCTCCTTTTCAGAGCCCAAACATTGCTGGGCTGGAGGCTAGACACTTAGGGAGGGGCTGTGTACTTCTCCCATTCAGTCCTCTTCCCTTTGGGTGTCGCAGCGACGTCCTAGCTCTTGTCTCCCGGCCCTGGTCACTGTGAGGAAGGCCAGGGAGGAGCCAGTCTTTTGAGAGCTCCCATCCGTTGAAGAGGTTGGCCCAGGCTCAGAGAGCAACGAGGAAGGAGTAGCAGGCCTTTGGGTGAGGGGGCGAGCAGTCTGTGGGGCTGGGAGATATCTTAGTCAATCTAAGTAAAGCCTGGGATGGTTGAGGGGGTGCAGTTCAGGCAAGTGATTTACTGAGAAAGGGCTCTCAGGAGACCCTGGAAGGGGAAGCAGCCAAGCAAAAATGCCGTTCAGTTGCTTTAGCCTCAACCTGTTCCCAGGGGGGCTCTGGTGTAAATGGCACCATAGTCAGCCCACCAGCAGATGAGGGGGGGGCGGTACCTGTCATCGGGCTGTGTGTGTGTGTGTATTGGGGAACGGGGTGATCTTCTGGGCATGTCTGACTCAGGCAGCTCCCGCTGGTGAAGGGCGATTCCCAGGGGAAGGTGAGCTGTGTGCACGTGGCATCTAACACTCACAGCAGCTGGGCGACGGACGGCCCCACAGGCATGGGGAGCTGGGGGGAGCACCAGCAGCTTCCACTGCAGGGCTGCTAAGACGGCGATACCCATCGAGCGATAACCAATCCGTATAGATACTGAACCCCTCCTACTCATCAGCTCCCTGAAAGCACAGATCTCTTGCAAGGAGAGTGGGATGAGGAGGAAGTGCCCCCTTCCTGAGTCCTTGACCTTTCTGGTTCTGGCCTGGGCCCCTGGGAGTGTCCTTTCCAGAGCTCAACAGGTCAGGCCTCTGAGGAATGGCCTGGGGAGGTCTGGGCTGCCACCTCCCACTAACAGAGTTGGAGGACAGAGCCTTAGACCCCCTCTGGCCTTGGTGCCTCTTGCCTAAACCTGCCCCCTCCCCCCCCAGCTCCCGCCCAGGCCCAGATTGTCCACGCAGGCCAGGCGTGTGTGGTAAAGGAGGACAACATCAGTGAGCGCGTCTATACCATCCGGGAGGGGGACACCCTCGTGCTGCAGTGCCTCGTCACCGGGCACCCTCGGCCCCAGGTAAGCCCCCCCACCCCGCCTCACTCCCCACCCCGCCCTGGGATCCGAGCTACAGACAGGCAGTCGGAGCTGGGGACAAGAGGATGAAGTTGGCATGCAAACACAAGACAAGACTGGGTCTGAGAAAGAGCTAGAAAATGAACTCTGTGAGTAAGGGCTGGAGGCCATGAGCTTATTCACCCGAAAACATTGATGGCTGAGGGGAAAAATTAAATGGCAGCTGTTCAGTTCCACTTCCTTCCTGTTGTATCTGTTGGGCAGACGCTGCCTCAGAGGCACCTTCAACCTCCATTTGAGGGCAGACCTCACGTGCTGACGCTGTGCTAGGTGCTTCCTCCGACATCTTCTCTTTGGAGCCTCGTGCCCAGGCTGTGGGGAAGACGTGAGGACTTCCGTTACACAGCTGAGGAGAGCAAAGCTTGGGGAGGTTGAGTGAACCCCCAAGATCACACAGCCCCTGCGAGGGTGGAAGTAGAATTTGAATCCAGAACCAGTGTTCTCTGTAGCTTGGCACACTTCCCCCCGTGTGGCCGTCTTTGGGCTGGGGGCTCCAGGAGTTACCAACAACGTAGGATACACTCTCCTCTTCGAGAGGCTTCAGATACACAAGCTCCATGCTCCCGAGGTCAAAAGACTGGAAGCAATTAGGAACAACAGAAGAGGGGTGTCTGGAAATGCCACGTACCTTTTGTCACAGACCGAGTGTGTGCTTTAGTCAGAAGGGTTGGCCAGTTATCCCTGAAGCTGATGGGAAGAGGCAGGAGGTGGGCTGGAGGGATGGCTGGAAGTTGCTGGTGAGCTGCTGTGGCATTTAAGAGCAGCAGAACATTTTTCACTGGATCCTAGGGAGGACAATGAAACCCAGAAGCGTTTTTTGGATAGTTTTAGGCCCAGGGACGGGTTTGGTCGGTTTGGCCTGGAGACAAGCAAACGGACAAGGAAACCACTAAGGACTCAACCTGAAACCATCATCGCCACTTGCTTCTTTTCAAAGTTTTGTTCCAAAGTGATAGCAATGCTGCCAGTCTTCAGGTTGCTGTTTGCATCAGGCGTGACGTCAGGCTGGTCCTCCCAAAAACCAGGGAGGCAGCTGGGCCATCTCTCCCTAAGGCTGCCCTGGCCACCCGTGTGTGTCCCCTTGTGCACCGCATTTATGAGCGGTTTGGGGCTGGGGCTCAGTGTGTGTGCACACACTCTTTTTTCTGCTTCCATCCACGATGTCATTGTTCTTCCTGCTACAGAGGCTCAAACCCTTGGGCTGCAATATGGCTCTGTGCCATCTCATTCCCCACATCTAGCCAGCCTCTGAGGCTTCTGTTTTTACATCTCTTGCATGGGTCTTCTGTTTCTATTCCTCATTACCTCTGGAGGTCAGACCTGTAATCCCAGCCCTTGGACCACTGCAGTAAGCTAACTGCCATCCCCCATCATGCTCCCACATCTCCCCGTTCAGTCCACTTCTGTACCCTGCTCCCAGAATCATCATCCTCAAACCTGCTCTATCATATCACTCCCTTGCTCAGACACCTTCAATGGTTTACCTATTACCTACCAGACCCAGTTCAGGCTGCTAGGGGTGGAAGGGAAGACCCCCTCCACAGTCTGGCCCCACCAGCCTTTCCTGTCTGACCGCCCCTGCCATCCTCCTCATACCCATACTGTGCTCCAGCCGCGCTTGCCCAAGTATACCCTGTTCGCTCCTGTGTTAGTCACTGCTGCTCGCCTCTCCTAAAATGCCATCTATCTCCTTGTTTGCTCATTGCATTAAACACGTATTTACTGAGCACCTGCTGTGTGCCCAGCACTGTGATGGGCCTTGAAGATACAGTTACAGTTACTGTTGTCATGGAGCATCCCATCTAGCAGGGGAACAGAGAAGGAGCATCTCATGGCCCACGTTGAGGTCAGGATGGGGGACCTAATGGGCATGGAATTCCCCACTGCAAACAAATAGTAGGAGAGTGGGAATCTCAAGGGCCAAAATGAAGAAAGAATCTGGAGCAGTGGCAGTGAGCAGAAGGTGAAGAACCTGGTAATGGAGGGGCTCGCACCACATACTCACCTCAGGAATAGTAGTATGAATGCACACATCGGGGGTATGAGTTGAGGCCACAGGCCCATCTACGGTTGGAGGCTAGACATAGCCTCTCTACCTAAAGCAGGAAGCTCGACAAGGGCACCCCCTGTGAATGGGGACCAGAAGCTGTCTGTCCCACAGCCCAGAGTCACAGCAGGGAGCAGACTCTGCCTCAGGGCATGTGTACAAACGGTCACCTGTAAAGGAGCACACCCCTTAGGCTGTCTGTGTCTTACGCCGTCCAAGTGGTGAGGACACCTGAATCTGAGAAACTAATAGAAAAACTCGTTGGAACCTGTGAACCCATGGGTCTTGGGCAGAGGCAACCATAAAGCTACAACCACAGACAGGCCTGTGAGGGCCCACGTGGAACTTCTGTGGAAGAAAATTCCCATGGAATACAAGCCTGTGGAGTAAAATTTTAAAACACATTTAAAAATACAGTGCCACGAAGGCCAGTCCAGAGACTCAAAGAATTGAACAATTTGCATCTGAGGAAACAGAGATAACAGAGCCATGTGAAAGGATCTTGAAAATAAATATGTTTAAAGTGTTTAAAGAGATAACGAAAGATTATACAACCTGATCCATTAGATACGGGAGAAAAAAAAAACAAATAGAAATCCTAGAAATAAAAATAACAGGATCTTTTGTAAAATGTGGCCTTAATCCCATAGAGATAGCTAAAAAGAAAATTAGTGAATTGGATGACAGATCTGAGGAAATCAACTACAATGCAGTCCAGAGAAGACAAAAAGATGGAAAATGTGAAAAGGAAGTTGCGAGACACGGAGGATAGGATGACAAGCTACAACATAAACTTTAGGACAGACTAGAGAAAACTGAGAGAAGGCAACACCTAAAAGGATAAAGGGTGAGAATTTTGTAGAATTGAAGAAAGGTACAAACCCTGCCGCAGCCACTTTCTGCATGAGAAAGTTGCCCTTAACCCACTTCTCCCAAACCTTGTTATTTTTGTGGCCTACAACCTGACCTCTTCACCAGGATCAGGGGCCTTGCCCTTTCTCAGTAATAAGCAATCCTCCCCAACTTTAATAAGATGGAAGCTTCCCTATCCCATCCTCCAGTCCTTAAGACTTAATCACCTGGAACTGATCAATTTTTCTTAAAGCTCTGGTACTCTGAGTAGTAGCTCCAACGTCTTGTGTGATCCTTGCTAGCTCCGCACAATCTAGAGCAATGGTGATAATAATGGAAATTCGTTGAGTGACTAATATGTACCAGGGGTTACACTTAGGTGCCTTGCACACTTTGTTTCTAAATCTCTGCAAAGTGGAAATGATGCTATGTAATAGTTATAGTTACCTGCTGCTGTGTAACAAATGCTCTAAAACTCAGTGGCTCAAAACAACAAACACTTAGTGTCTCACCGTCCCTGTGGGACCAGAATCCAGGAGCAGCTTAGCTGGCTGGTTCTAGCTCATGGTCTCTCAGGAGGCTGCAGCCATTTGAGAACTGACGCGGGCGGGAGGACCCACTTGGGGCTACCTCCTGTGCCTGTTGACCTGAGGTTTCATTCTTCCCCTGTGGACCCCTCCCTCTGGAGGGCTGCTCATGACAGGACAGTTGGCTTTCCCCAAGATGGGAATCAAAGTCCTTCATAACCTGATCTTGGAAGTGACATACTGCCATGCCCACTATATTATGTTGGTCACACAGCCCATCCCTGGTACAAAGTGGAAGGGCACCCCAGAAAAAAGAACTAGAGGCCGGGATCACTGGGGACCATCTTGGGGGCTGGCTGCCCCATGGACCTCTTACGCAGGTGAAAAATCTGAAGGTGAGAGAGGAGTAAGCTACCCAAGGCCACTAAAAATTTTGTCAAATTTTTAAGACACATTTAATTCTCCCAGGAACCCTAGGCCGGGGGAATATTCTCCATTTTCCCAATGAGGAAAGGAAGGCAGGAAAGAAGGGGTAACTTGCCCCAATCCAACTTGCCTCTTAACCACTGCACTATACCGCCTTCTTTAAAGCCTCCTCCCTCTGACCCAGATTCCCCGGACTCTTTCCCGAGGCGTCCTGCCCGATAGGTGTATTCCCCTGGGGGGAATTAGTTTCGGGGTGGGGGGGCCTCCATGGGTACTCAGGAAAAACAGTGGGGTAGGAGGGGAGGTGCCCACCCTCCCTGCCACGGCTCACTCGGCGCCGCCCCGCGGGCCCAGGTGCGCTGGACCAAGACTGCGGGCAGCGCCTCGGACAAGTTCCAGGAGACGTCGGTGTTCAACGAGACGCTGCGCATCGAGCGCATCGCACGCACGCAGGGCGGCCGCTACTACTGCAAGGCAGAGAACGGCGTGGGCGTGCCCGCCATCAAGTCTATCCGCGTGGACGTGCAGTGTGAGTCGAGGTCGGGGTGCGTGCCCCCGGGTGCTCTGGCTGGGCGGGAGGAGGGGGGTGGAAAGGAGGCTGGAGAGGCGACACCTCCGTGGAAGAGGACAGTAGAGACTTCATCTCTCCCGGACTAAAGGGGCTTAGCTGCTGTTCCTCCAGTGTGTCTCGCCCTGTACCCTTCACACGTGTCCCTCCCGTAATCCACACGAAGCTTGCAAAAGCCCTCCCCAGTGATCCGGGAGGGTGGGACAGGTTGGATTACACTCTTTTCACAGATGAAATGGAGGTAGCGGGGGTTTGTGACTTGTTCGCCCGCAAAGGTTCTCTTGACTTCAGGCTGGTGCCCTTCCCACTGCACCTCATATCTCTGCTTTGGCCCCAGGGGCAGCTCTGAAACTTGCCTAGTCTCACCACTTACAGAATCAAGCACCGGTCAGTCCTGGCTGCTGGTTGAACAGGAAGCACCTAGTCCCTACCTGCCTGCCGTAGAGATCCCCCTTAACCCCAAGAGGCTTTTTCACTGCTTTCCATCCACCTCTGGCCCGCCCAGGCTGACCCTAGTTACCCAGAAGCCGTAGGGCCAAGCCAAGGGGTCTGTCTGACACCATCTTAATGTCTACAATGAACCTACCCATTAAATATGCCCCACGCCCCCCACCAAGTGAGACCCCCAAGCGGTGAGCAGACCTCAGACCCTTCTGTCCCCCATCAGTCACCCAAGGGCCTCCCAAACCCCAGGGGTGAGGGTCATTTCTTGAGTTATTGGTGCTGGAAGGGACTGGCAGACATGGCCTGGGTGTCACCGATGCCCTACCTCCACCCTTGGTCTTTGTTATGACTTCTGTCCAAGTGGGCTGTGCGAGGACAGAATGATGGGATGCCTGTCATAGGATGTTAGGCTGTGGAATGTGGGTGCCTTTGGTCCACAACGCTGGCTGTCCATTAGAATGTCTGGGGGTCTTTAGAAGAAACTACTGATGCCTGGGTCCCACTTCCAGAGATTCTGATGTAATTGGGCATGGGGCCCAGCATCGGGACTTTTCTTAAACTCTCTCTCTTTTTTTTTTATTGAAGATTAACCTATATCCAATAGAGTACACTAATCTTAAATGTACAGTTCAGTGAATTCTTATGTCTATGCGTGTGTAGACGCCATCCAGTTCAAGAGCATTTCCAGGACCCCAGAAAGTTCCCTCATGCTCCCTCCCAGTCAATAATCTCCTTAGAGGCAATCATTCTTCTGACTTCTGACACCATCAATGAGCTCTGCCAGGCAGTGGTATTAAAAAGAAAGTCTCCATGTGATTCTGTCATGCAAACAGAGGTGAGAACCGCCAATCTAGTCCAATTTACCAGTGAGGAAACAAGCCCAGAGAGAGAAGGGACTTAGGCAGGTCACACTGCAAATTAACAGCTAACCCGGGATTTGAACCAGTGTCCTGATTTCCAGTCTGCAGCTGCTCCTCCATCCCGTGAAGGGAGGGTGAAGATAGACACCCCCATGCAGGGCCGGGGGGAGGGACAGATGGGAAGCCGTTAAGTCCACTCCCCTGCCTCTAACAGGTTGGTCGAGCTTGCGGGCTGGGAGAGCATCTGGCTCTCTGGAAGCATCCCTTGAGGGTGGCTTAGCTTTCCTTGGGGGCTGCCAAAAAACCCAGCCCCCACCTTGGGGTCAGCCAGCCCTGACTCCACTGGGGCTGTGTCCTTTGCAGACCTGGACGAGCCCGTGCTGACGGTGCACCAGACGGTGAGCGATGTTCGCGGCAACTTCTACCAGGAGAAGACGGTGTTCCTGCGCTGTACTGTCAACTCCAACCCACCTGCCCGCTTCATCTGGAAGCGGGGCTCCGACACCCTGTCTCACAGCCAGGACAATGGGGTCGACATCTATGAGCCCCTCTACACCCAGGTCAGGATGGACGGCAGCCGGCCCGCTCTCCTCACAGCTCGCCCCACACTCTTTCTTCTGCACCCAACAAGGGAGGGGCACATGGGGGCCGGGGCCTTGTGAGCCGCAGTTCCCGGGACTGCCCTGACTCCAGTAATTCTGTTCTGACGTCAGAAGTATGCATTCTGATTGGGCTCCAGACAGCCTGGGCCAAACGAAATCAGGACAGAAAGGTCAGGGAGGACGGGAGAGTCCCCCAGGCAACATGTCCTCCAGGGACATTGCTAGTTAGGAAAGGCACCCCTGGGGGCAGGCACGTGAGCCCTGCATGCTGCTGGCTGGCAGAGTATCCGGAGCTCTCCGGCAGGCGCAGCAGCAGTTGGGGGCAGAGAGGTGACTGCACTTCCCACGGGACCCCTGCAGTCCCGGGAGGTGGTGACGAAGCTGTCCTGCTAGGGGAGTCTCTCAGAGGTGGCTATCCCAGGTGGCTGGCAAAGCTCCACACGTGGACGTGGCCTGTGGGCCAGCACCGTGTTTGTATAGGTTGTAAGACAGAGCAGGAATCCTTCCTTACCCTGCATTCCCCAGAGTGGGAAAACTGAGGCCTGGTGGTGGCCGGTGTGGCCCAGGACAGCACCAGAAGTGGAGAAGCTCGAGGTTTGGAGACTGCAGTGTCCACCCGAGGCTCCAGCTCCCTGAGGATAAACGGTGTGGAGGTCAGAAAGATAGGACTGAAAGTAGGAGCTAGCTTCCACCTCTGGTGCTGGGTGAATGTGTGTGGGGTTCCTGGAGGCCCGAGCAGGGCCCTCACCCCAGTGGTCTTCTGCTGCCTAGGGGGAGACCAAGGTCTTGAAGCTGAAGAATCTGCGGCCCCAGGACTATGCGAGCTACACCTGCCAGGTGTCCGTACGCAACGTGTGCGGCGTCCCGGACAAGGCCGTCACCTTCCGGCTCACCAACACCACGGGTACAGGACTTCCCTGCCCGTCCCCCTTGCCCTCCGGGGCGGACTCCCCAGCCAGGAGATGGTGCCCCGCCCCACACAGGACTCTAGGCCCCTCACCATGAGCACATCCCCTCCTCCCCTCTGCCTGCTCCCTGCCTTCTCCCCTCTCTTCTCCCTCCAGGCCTTCCCCAAGCCCATGGCTTCTTCTCCCCGCTCAGCTCCCCCAGCGCTGCTCACAGTCCCCTAAGACCCCACCTCCTTGTCCTCATAGCACCACCAGCCCTGAAGCTGTCTGTGAATGAAACTCTGGTGGTAAACCCCGGGGAGAATGTGACCGTACAGTGTCTGCTGACAGGCGGTGATCCCTTACCCCAGCTGCAGTGGTCCCACGGGCCGGGCCTGCTGCCCCTGGGCGCTCTGGCCCAGAGTGGCACCCTCAGCATCCCTTCAGTGCAGGCCCGGGACTCTGGCTACTACAACTGCACGGCCACCAACAATGTGGGCAACCCTGCCAAGAAGACGGTCAACCTGCTAGTGCGATGTACGTGGGTCCCCAGGGGCGGGAGGGGCGGGAGGGGACTCCAGGGGCTGGCGGGGGCCCTGCCATCCAGCAACCACCGGGGAACTGGGAAAGGGGCCTGTCTGCTTTCTTTTGGTAGATGAGAGTTGCTGGGGGCGGCGGGTATATGCCAGGCACTTTGATTTCCCTGCAATTCTGATGTCTGTCTGCAGGGGGCAGGACCACAATTTGTATGAAGTTTTCTTTACAATCTACATTTCCAAAAGTCATCTCAACAATGGAAGAAGTGGGAAGGGCTGGCGTTGATTACGTACATTTATTTAAAAAGATTTCATTTATTTATTCATAAGAGACAGAGAGAGAGAGAGGCAGAGGCAGAAGGAGAAGCAGACTCCCCACTGGGCAGGGAGCCCGATGCAGGACTCAGTGCCAGGACCCTGGGATCATGACCTGAGCCGAAGGCAGACGCTTAACCGACGGAGCCACCCAGGCACCATGATGACCTACGTTTTTCTTAGATTGGGAAACTGAGGCTGCCAAAAGCTAAATGTGGATATTCCAGTCTTCAAGAGAAATATCCTGATTCTCTTCCCATACAATGGTTTCTACATTTTTCACAGAGTTAAAATTACAATAACTACATTTGCACATACCTCATATGCAAATCTTTATTAGCAAAGCATGTCAGTGAGTCTGAAGGTAATTACTAAATGTAGAAACGATACAAAACTTGGGGCACAATTAAAGAAGCATAAACACCCTCCTTACTAAACCTCACCCTCTTTAGCTTCTCAGTATGATCTTGATTTTGCTACCGTGCTTGAAGAAGAAAGCTTTATTGTTTTTTTTTAAGTTTTATGTATTTAAGTAATCTCTACACCCAACATGGGGCTTGAACTCACGACCTTGAGATGAAGCGTCACGTGCTCTTCTGACTGAGGCAGCCAGATGCCCCTAAAGAGAAAACTTTAAGTTCTTCTGACTTAGAAGTAACTTTAGGTTGTTGTTTGTTTGTTGTTTATTTATTTGAAAAATTGAAAGATCCAGGCTTGTTTGCAGCTCTTTAGCCCTTGAAAATAAAGAAGAGCTTCTGTCAAATCCAGGGGAGAGTCTTCTGATGAAATGGTTCTTCCTTTTTGTTCTTCCCTCACCAACCATTCCCTCTCTGACTCTTCTCACAAAAAGAAGCTAGCTCTCGGTGACTTTTTACTTAATCAGAGCAAGAAAGGCAGTAGCCAGATTGTTGCTGATGGCGACTATTTCCTTTGATGGCACTTTTCCTGTCAGATTATTCTTTTCCACCTAATTCCATTTGGCCTTTAAAACCTGGGCTCCTGAGATTGCAGTTTACATCAAATACTTACTCACTCTTAGGGTGACGTACAGCCTGCCCAGCCCAGTCCCAGTTCATGGCCATCGTACCAGGGACCTGTCCAATTAGCACCCACTATTGAGAATTCTGTCTAGGGGCACCTGGGTGGCTCAGCTGGTGAAGCGTCCAACTCTTGATCTCAGCTCAGGACTTGGTCTCAGGGTCATGAGTTCAAGCCCTGCTTTGGGCTCCACGCTGGGTGTGGAGCCTACTTAAAAAGAAGAAGAATTCTGTCTAACTCTTGGCTACGTCAGACAATATTCAGATTTTTCAAAGGGGCTAGACCCTTTTTTTCTAAACTCTGTGTTTTATGTAATTTCATGTAAAATGATTGTATTAGGCTTTTATTATAAAAATTGCACAAACTTGGGGCGCCTGGGTAGCGCAGTCGTTAAGCGTCTGCCTTCGGCTCAGGGCGTGATCCCGGCGTTCTGGGATAGAGCCCGACGTCAGGCTCCTATGCTGGGAGCCTGCTTCTTCCTCTCCCACTCCCCCTGCTGTGTTCCCTCTCTCGCTGGCTGTCTCTCTGTCACATAAATAAATAAAATCTTTAAAAAAAATTGCACAAACTTGTTGCAAAGAAGCAAACAGTACAAAAGGATAAAATGTGCAAATTAAAATTTCCCCCAGCCCTGCTCTCTAGATAGAAGCACTATTACATTCTGGTGCCTCTTTCCAGAATCCGTACTTTGCATATCCAAGGTTTAAAACCAGAATAAACATGAAGCTGCGCAGCCATTATGAGCGCAGCCTGAGTCTGAATTCCAGGTTGGCTACTTCTTCAGGCAAGTTGCTTAAACCGTCCGAGCCTCAGTTCTCTCCTTTGTAACAGGGGGATAGCAAAGTGCCTCCCTCCAAGATTGTGGGATGCGTGAGATGAGTAAACCCGTGTCAAGTGCCTGGAATGGTGCCTCTCACATAGCGGGCGTTTAGTCAACAGCGGCCGTAACAATTACTAAACCCACTTTTCTACAGCCAGCTTTTTTGAACTTTTAAAAATGCATCTGAGCAAGCAGAACAATTTCCGAGCAAAGCGATGGTTTCTCTTGGGGGGCAGAGTGATGGTGGTGGTTATGGCCCCCAATCTCTGGGAAGGCCAGTTCGAGGAGAGAAGCCGGGTCTGGATGGCGGTGGGACATAGACCCTTGGCTTTGGGCCAGCCCCAGCCACCTCTCCCTCCCCGTCCACCCACAGCCATGAAGAATGCTACGTTCCAGATCACCCCAGATGTGATCAAAGAGAGTGAGAACATACAGCTGGGCCAGGACCTGAAGCTGTCATGCCACGTGGATGCGGTGCCCCAGGAGAAGGTGACCTACCAGTGGTTCAAGAACGGCAAGCCGGCACGCATGTCCAAGAGGCTGCTGGTGACCCGGAACGACCCTGAGCTGCCCGCTGTCACGAGCAGCCTAGAGCTCATTGACCTGCACTTCAGCGACTACGGTACCTACCTGTGCGTGGCTTCCTTCCCAGGGGCACCCGTGCCTGACCTCAGCGTCGAGGTCAACATCTCCTCTGAGACAGGTGGGCAGCTGAAGCGGCATGGGTATGTGTGAGTGAGGGAGCTGGAGAGGCCCACAGAGGGGAGGTGGGCACAGTGGCTTGGGGGAAAGGAGACCAGAGTGAGGGGAACACGATTTGTGTTTCCTCTGTGTGCTGCACCCATTTATTAAGCACCTGTTGTATGCCAGGCACTGTGCTAGGCTCTGGGGTAGAGTGGTGGGCAAAAGAAGCCCTGCTGGCATTGAACGAAGCAGGAAGGCAAACATTTTTCAGATAGTCTCACAAATAAACTTATCACTGCAAACTGTGATACACGAGAGCTGGGAGTTTCCTAAGATAGAATGTTTGATCAGAGATCTGAGGGAGGGGTGGGATTTTGCTAGGCAAAAGAGAGCAAGGGAGGGTGGAAGAGAAAGGGAGGCCAAAGAATCAGTGAGTGCGAAGGCCCTGAAGCAGGTAAGTACGTGGGCCATTTGGGGCCCTGAAGGGAGGAAAGTGCAGCTGGGAGAATGGCATGAGATGGGAGAGAGCGGACCGGTCAGCGGGGGCCGGATGATGCAGGGATTTGGGTCTTTATTCCAATAATAATAAATAACAATAATGAAGTAATGACTAACATTTATTGATTGTTTACTCTGTGTTCTGATGATTTCATATTTATCTCATTCACCTTCACGATTTACCTTATGGGGTAGTTTATTATCAGTTTTTAGAGATGAAGAAACAGGCTCAGAAAGTTTGAGAAACTCACTTAAGTCAACAAACAAGTGGTATAGCTGGGATTTGAACCCAGGCAGTCTGACTTTAGAGCCACCCCTGAAGGGTTTACATTTTATGAATGTCAGGATTTTGGGGGGGGATGATTTTGGAGAGAATCTCATCTCCAGTCCTTAGCCCCTTGTACTGATTTGCTGGCTGACTTTGGCTAAGCCTCTTTAACTCTCTGGGCCTCAGTTTCTCCTCTGTGAGATATTGAAGCAGTTGGCCTCGGAGGCGCCTTCCATCCTGACTTCACAGGCAAAAGACTTCACATCCAGGGAGTGTGTCCCTTACAAATGGATCCCACAGCTGGGACACAGGATGGGAGAGGGAAACTGAGGCTGGGGAGTGGCAGAGGCTGGAGCACGAGGGGCTTGTTTGCAGAGCCAAGGATCTGGAGCTTTAACCTGGGGGCAGTGCAGCCTCAAGGAAGGAGACAGCCCTTTAGCCTGTGGGAGCACAGAAGTGTTGGGCGCTGGGATGTTTTAGAAACAGGGAAATCAACAGGGCACAGGGCCATTTCCTCCATTTGGCTCATTAGCCTGATGCCTAGAGCATCGATGCTTTTTAAGGGCCTGTGGAAATAATTTAGACCTGGAAAAACAAATTAATTGGCTCCAAAATACAAAGAGAAAACTGTAAAATTAAAGCCAAAGAGCATGAATGATCCGAACTAGATTACTGGACCTCAGCTTGCCTTGTAGAGTTATTTACAATTTATATGTAATGTAGGACATTTTAATTTGTTTGATGGGATGTGGGATGGGACCCTTGGAAGTCTTTAAAAGGCCCTCCAGTTGGGCGATGTGTTGGGTCGGAGTAGGTTTGGCTGTGTGTAACAGAAATCCCGAAATACTAGTACTGGCTTAAATGAGCTAGATGCATCTTTCTCTTTCTCATCAAGTGAGCAGTCCAGGCTGGAATAATGGCTCGGCTCCACCAAGTCCCCAGGGCCCCGGTCTCCATCTTGTCTTGCTATTCTGTTATCCCTAGTGTGGGCCACCTTGTCCACAGGGCAGTTCCAGCTGCAGTCACTCCAGACTGCAGGATGGAGGAGGAGAAGAGGGGCATAGCCTCTCCTTTTAAAGACCCTTATTTTCTGTTAAATCCCATTGGCCAGAATTTAGTCACATGGCCACAGCTAGCCATAAGACAGGCCGGGAGAGGTAACGGTTATTCTGGCTGCGTGCCCTGCGCGCAGATATCCTATTACTTTGGAAGCAGGGGTAAGGATGTTGGGGGGCAGACTAGCGATCTGTGATAACACTCCAGGAGACAAGACGGAAGCTGTAACTAGATTGGGGCCAGTGGGCAGGAGAGAGAGGGGGTTGAGGGAAGAGGTCATTTGGTAGAACTGTTTAAAAGGTGGAACCCCCTTTTGTTGGGCTAAAGGGAAAGAAGAACGGGCCAGTTTGACTTCAGATCTCTTTCTGAGTTGGGAGACCCTGAGGTGGAGAGAATTGGTGGCGGGGGAAGGATCTTCACGACATCTGGGATGGGGGAGGAAAGCAGCAGCCCCAAAGCGAGGCCGGCCGGAGCTCTAACCCTGCTGCTGCCCGCCTCCCCACCACAGTGCCTCCCACCATCAGCGTGCCCAAGGGCAGGGCCGTGGTCACAGTGCGGGAGGGCTCGCCCGCGGAGCTGCAGTGTGAGGTTCGAGGCAAGCCGCGGCCGCCGGTGCTCTGGTCCCGCGTGGACAAGGAGGCTGCGCTGCTGCCCTCGGGGCTGCCCCTGGAGGAGACCCCGGACGGGAAGCTGCGGCTGGAGCACGTGAGCCGCGACATGAGTGGGACCTACCGCTGCCAGACGGCTCGGTATAATGGCTTCAACGTGCGCCCCCGCGAGGCCCAGGTGCAGCTGAACGTGCAGTGTGAGTCTCATCGCCCCACCTGGACTACCTTCTGAGCTGCCCCTCCCTGTTCTTCACCCCTTCATACACTCCAGTCCAACCAACCCCCTCCACCTACTGCTGATATCCCTAAGACCTTGCCACCCCCGTGTTCTAAGGAGGGAGGTCTGTGGCCCTTGTCACATTTCCACTTTCAAGTGCCCCCTCCCCCATCTTCATTCCCAGGGACCCAGTGAGAAAGAAAGAACTGATTTTGACAGGTAGAAATGGGAGTTTGAAAGACCTTCAAGGGAGCACATTGTGTCTGATAGTATAACGATGAGTGTTAACTCACCTCATTCACCTCGTGCTAAGCACGTTTTAAGAGCATTTTAATGCATGAACTCATTTAACCCTTCCCGGCCTTATCATTCCCTTATTTTTACAAATAGAGAAACCGAGTCACAGGATAAGTAACTTGCCCAAGGTCTTACCAGCTAGTTTGAGGCAGGGCTGGGATTTGAACCTAAGGCATCTAGCTCTGGGAGTCTTGCTCTAAACCCCAACGTTATGCTGCTTTTCACTACGTGGGGGCGGGGGCGGGGAGAGGAGTATGAGAGGCAAGACTAGAGCCCAGTCTGGGAAGCACGGCTGCAGGAATTGGCCGGGAGTGGGTGGGTAGCTGCAGGTCGGGAAGGTATGAGCACGCCTATTGTGTATGTTACGAATGTGTATCCGCTCTGAGATCCCTCCAGGCTGGGCGGTGCGGGAGCAGGGTCGAGTGCGTCGCCTCCGATGGGGCCGCTCCTCAAACCCCACCCGGCCCCGCTGACCGCCGCCCCCGCCCCCAGTCCCGCCGGAGGTGGAGCCCAGCTCCCAGGATGTGCGCCAAGCGCTGGGCCGGCCCGTGCTGCTGCGCTGCTCGCTGCTGCGGGGCAGCCCCCAGCGTATCGCCTCGGCCGTGTGGCGCTTCAAAGGGCAGCTGCTGCCTCCGCCGCCCTCTGTCCCCGTCGCCGCCGAGGCCCCCGACCACTCCGAACTGCGCCTGGACGCCGTCACCCGCGACAGCAGCGGCAGCTACGAGTGCAGCATCTCGAACGACGTGGGCTCGGCTACCTGCCTCTTTCAGGTCTCGGGTGAGCATCCCGTGGGTCTCGCCCCACCCAACCGCACCCACCTGGGGCCAGGCGCGGCCCCAATTCCAGCCCCGCCCACGACCAACCCGGGCCCCGCCCCTTTCCAGCCCCCCTACACTAGGTTTAGGCCCCTGCCTTTCCAAGACCCGCCCATGCCAGGTCTAAACCCCACCCATGCCTCTCGGACCAAACCGTGATGTCTTTTAGGGCCCCTCTAGACAGGCTACACCGCTTCTTCACTCACGCCCACTCTAGGTGTAGGAACTTCTCAAGGCCCGCTTATACCTGCCCTAAACGCCGCCCGTTTTAGCTCAGCCTCCTTCCCTTTGGCCTCGGACAGCCCTGCCTCTTTCAAAGCCCTACTTTCCCTGGCTTAGGCTTCGCCCCTCTAGACCTGGGAGCACCAGGTACGGGCCCTTCCCTTTAAACACCCATCCACACCGCTCTGGGCCCCAGCAAAGATCATAGGCTCCACCCCTTCCAGCCTCGTCCAATCCCAGTTCTCCGTTTCCTTCTTTCTCGGTAGCAGGTGCTCTCCAGCCCCGCCCACACCCGGTTTAAACCCGCCCACTCAAGCCCTGGGCACCGGCCCATCCCAGCCACCACAGTTCAAGCCCCTCCTCCTTCGTCCTTGGCCCCAAAGGCTGCGGATGGAGGACCCCCTCTTTTCGTGACTGCAGACCCAGTGGGAGGGGCCTGAGCTGTAGCTAAGAGGAGAGAAGACGACCCTCAACAGCTTCTCTGGAACGTCGTGGGTGGCTCTGGGCCAGCCAGCACACATTACCTGAGCTGTCACCCCAGAGATTCAGGCCCCTTGGTGCCCAGAAATCCCTCTCAGCCCATCTCATCATCAAGGCATTCCTGGGTGGGCTGTTTGGGGCTGCAGGCGGGCATGGGTGAGTCAGAAAGGGGTGGAGGTTGTGGTGAGGGCTGAGGGGAATGCATAGGGGCTGAAGGGGCTTCTGATCCTGTTTCTCTTCATTGGGGGAGAGCTGGTTCTCTGTCAGAGCTGGTGGCAGCGCCCTTGGAGGAGAGCCCCAGGTGTGCCTGTCCCCTTCTGTACCCCCAGCTCTCCCAACAGCCCCAACTGATTGGGTGCCCCTTTAGCTCTTGTTTGGAACTCTTCACTCAAAACCAGGGGGCCAGGACCACAGGTCACCCCCCAGCCCTTCCCCACCCCACCCAGCCCTGCCAGCCAGAGGCCCCTATGACATTTCCCACCTCCTTCCCCTCTCCCCTGTTCTCCCACACTTTCCCTGTCTCCCCACCTTTTTGCCTCTCTCTATCCCTCTCCTTTTTCTTCCTTCCACCTCAATATCCTTGACCCTTCTTTGCGTCTTTTCCCCCATCCTCTTTCCCTGTGTCTTCTCTAATGTCCCTACTCTGTGTCTTCCAAAATTTCTCTTTTCTCTGGCTTTTCCTTGGCCTTTCCTCTCTGTTCTCACCAATACCACGTCTTGGAATTCACAATCACCCTTTTCTCCACTTCCCACCTTCCCTCCTACTCCGCCCTCATTCCCCTAATCTCCTCTTCTCCCACCATTCTTCTCTTCACTATATTCCCTTTCTCTTTGTCTCCCCATACCTCGTCTCTGTTCCTTGCCATCCTCTTCTGTCTCCCTCTCCCATGCGTGCCTCCTCTCTCTGTGCCTTCTCCCCATCCCCCACCCCTCACGGCCCCACGCCCCCCTCCCCACCCTCTCAGCCAAAGCCTACAGCCCGGAGTTTTACTTCGACACCCCCAACCCCACCCGCAGCCACAAGCTGTCCAAGAACTACTCCTATGTGCTTCAGTGGACCCAGAGGGAGCCCGATGCTGTCGACCCCCTGCTCAACTACAGACTCAGTGTCCGCCAGGTGGGCCAAGGGGGACAGGGGCCCGGGGGCAGGCTGACCCTAGGAATGTCCATCAAGCCATGGGAAGGGGTTGGAGGCAGGGCTGGACACATTTGGCCCCCTTACAGGCCACTCTTCAGAGCCAGAGAGGGTGTTCTGGACACAGCAACAGAAGCTGGGAGGTTCTAGGGATCTGCCCCCTCTGGCCCCATGCTCTGAGCCCAGCTCTGAGAATTGGGCTGGGTCTGCTGAGTTCATACAGGGGAAAAGGGACAGAGCCAGCTCTGTTCACAAAATTTACTTGTGAGTCAGGAGCTTAAGGTAGGGTGGGGGGNGTGCCTGTGGCCGTGTGTGTGCATGCGTGAGTGTGCATGTGGTTGTGTGTGCGTGTGTGCCTGTGGCCGTGTGTGTGCATGCGTGAGTGTGCATGTGGTGGTGTGTGTGCATGTGTGACTGTGGCCGTGTGTGTGCATGCGTGAGTGTGCATGTGGTCGTGTGTGTGCATGTGTGACTGTGGCCGTGTGTGTGCATGTGTGAGTGTGCATGTGGTCGTGTGTGTGCATGTGTGACTGGCCGTTTTTGTGCATGTGTGAGTGTGGCCGTGGCCATGTGTGTGTGCATGTGTGAGTGTGCATGTGGCCGTGTGTTTGCATGTGTGACTGTGGCTGTGTGTGTGCATGTGTGAGTGTGCATGTGGTCGTGTGTGTGCATGTGTGACTGTGGCCGTGTGTGTGCATGCGTGAGTGTGCATGTGGTGGTGTGTGTGCGTGTGTGACTGTGGCCGCGTGTGTGCATGTGTGAGTGTGCATGTGGTCGTGTGTGTGCATGTGTGACTGTGGCCATGTGTGCATGCGTGAGTGTGCATGTGGTCGTGTGTGCATGTGTGACTGTGTTCGTGTGTGTGCATGTGTGAGTGTGCATGTGGTCGTGTGTGCATGTGTGACTGTGGCCGTGTGTGTGCATGTGTGAGTGTGCATGTGGCCGTGTGTGTGCATGTGTGAGTGTGCATGTGGTCGTGTGTGTGCATGTGTGACTGTGGCCGTGTGTGTGCATGTGTGAGTGTGCATGTGGTCGTGTGTGTGCATGTGTGACTGTGGCCGTGTGTGTGCATGTGTGACTGGTCGTGTGTGTGCATGCGTGAGTGTGCATGTGGCCGTGTGTGTGCATGTGTGACTGTGGCCGTGTGTGTGCATGCGTGAGTGCACACATGTGTGCATGTGTGTGAGGATGACTGTGGAAGAGGCTGCCCAGGTTAGTGGCTCTGACTCAGCCCCAGGCTCCAGGGCTCCATCCGAGCTCCATCCCTCCACCCGTGCCCCTTCCCTGCCCACGTCCCCGTCTGGTTGCCTTCAGCCCTGCTCTTTAGGCCCGCTGGCTGCGGTTGCTGATTCACAAGCCTCCAGGAGAGAGAACGTGGAGGACAGGACTGCCCTTCCTTCTCCAAATCGCCCGTGCAGACCCCAACTCCAGCCCCAGCACGGACGAAGGGCTCCCATGCAGGCGGCTTCTCTGTGGTCTCGCACGGCCCCCTGGCACTGCCCGCGCCCTTCTGAATTTGCAGCTACGTCAGCCCTTTGCCATGGGCCCGGGTCTTCCAGCCCCCCCCCCTCCCCGGCACCTACGCTCTGGCCAAGGCAGCAGCGGGGGAGGGGGGACAATGGAGGCCGAGCCACATGCTCCCGAGAGGCTCCTGGGAAAGCTCCNAATGGCTTGGATGCACCGCACAGGCCTCGGGGTGGCCAGGGAGGGCGAAGCGTGACCAGGAGGCCTGAGGAGCCTGACTCTTTGTCTCCTCCCCACTCTTGGCCCAATGCAGACAACACCTGCCACTTTGAAGATGAGAAGATCTGTGGCTACACCCAGGACCTGACAGACAACTTTGACTGGACACGGCAGAATGCCCTCACCCAGAATCCCAAGCGCTCCCCCAACACCGGTCCCCCCACTGACATCAGTGGCACCCCTGAGGGTGAGGACATGGCCTGCTGCAAGGACAGCTTCAGGGAGGGGTCTAGCACCAGGGAATCCTAGTCCAAGGGGGGAGACATAGCCCTGCCTCCAGGAACCCAGTCTGAGGGGGGAGACACAGCCCTGCCTCAGGGAACCCCAGTGTGAGGGGAGACTCAGCCCTGCCCTTAGGGAGCCTCAGTCTGAGGGGGGAGACACAGCCCTGCCTCAGGGAGCCCCAGTGTGAGGTGAGACACAGTCCTGTCGTCAGGGAGCTCCAGTGTGAGGGGGGAGACACAGCCCTGCCCTCAGGGAGCCCCAGTCTAAGGGAGGAGACACAGCCCTGCCCTCAGGGAGCCCCAGTCTAAGGGGGGAGACACAGCCCTGCCCTCAGGGAGCCCCAGTCTAAGGGGGGAGACACAGTCCTGCCCTCAGGGAGCTCCAGTCTGAGGGGAGACACAGCCCTGCCCTCAGGGAGCCCCAGTCTGAGGGGGGAGACACAGCCCTGCCCTCAGGGAGCCCCAGTCTGAGGGGAGACATAGCCCTGCCCTCAGGGAGCCCCAGTCTGAGGAGGGAGACACAGCCCTGCCCTCAGGGAGCCCTAATTTGAGGGGGAGACACAAGTCTGTCTTCATGGGGATCCAGAGGAAGAGAAGTGCAGCTTGGAACTCCTGCCTGGACTCCTGTGCTGCGTGGTGCCGTGGAGGACGGGGTGGGGTGGGTGGGGTCCCGGGGGTCCGATGAAGTTAAGGCGGTGCAGGAGTCAGATGGGAAGTGGCCCGTGCGGGCTAAGGAGGAGCTGTTGGTGCCCCCCCCCGCCCCAACAGGCTACTACATGTTCATCGAGACATCGCGGCCCCGGGAGCTGGGGGACCGAGCCCGTTTGGTGAGTCCCTTGTACAACGCCAGCGCTAAGTTCTACTGCGTCTCCTTTTTCTACCACATGTACGGGAAGCACATCGGTGAGTCGGGGGACCAGGCAGTCTGCGCAAGTGTTGCTGGGGCGTGGAGTAGACAGGGGGTCCCCAGGAGGCTGGGCCCTGGCCCCTGTGAGGCCTGGGCTTCCTACCTTGGCTGAACCACAGATCCTTGGAGGGCGTGTGCAGAGTCGGGGCAAGGGAGGAAGCCAGAGCCAGCTCGTCTGAGGTTTTGAAATGATGGCTTCCTGAGTCTGCAAAGAGCACGGCTCCAGCAGGCCACGAAGGAGACCTTGAGGAGAGGGCGAAGACAGTTAAGAGGGCGCCTGTATTGAGCGCCTGTCGGGCGCCCCACTATGTCCTGGGAGCTCCGCATCTGTAGCCTCATTATCTCTCACAAGCACCAGGTGTGGGAGGTGTTCCCAGGTAAATCAGAGAGGTTCCGCATTTTCCCCAAGATCACACAGCAACCCAAGTTGTCTGACTGCCCCGAGCCCTAAACACAGGGTTGGGAGGGTGCCGCTTTGTGAGCAGTGAGAGTCCTGCTTCCTTCCTAAGTGTGGGGGTGCATTTGCCCTTCTGGGAAGTCACGTTAAGCAAGGCACTCATCATTCAGCCATCACTTCCCAAGCTCCTGCTCTGTGCCAGGCAGCCGGTGCCGCAATGAACAGGGCGAGCAGTTCCCCATCCTCCTGGCTCCTACGGTCAGGTGGGAGAGACAGACATTAAACCACAGATCCTACCAGATAAGACTGAGTGGCCGTTGTGACATGTCCACGGCAGGACAGGGGCCAAGACAGCTAGTAACAGGGACCAATGCTGGGGGCTGGGCTAGGGAGGGTGCTGCTGAGGAAGTGACAATTTTTAAAATTTTTTATGTATTCGTTTTTTTCTTTCTTTATGGGACAGGTCACATATTTTGCATGGGTCAAAAGGTTCAAAGGGCGCATAAGGAGAGTCCCCCTCCCATCCCAGTCCTCCTGCTACCTAGAGCCCTTCCCCAAAGGCAATCCCTGCGCTAGATTTGGGGACAGGTTTCCGGGATCACTTTATGCATATAGAAGCCAGAGGCAGATTTGAATTTGACCCGAGGGAGACCCCGTAAGCATCAGATCTGGACAGGAGGGCTTTCCAGCAGGGATGCTGTGGAGGGGCCCCCTGTCCCACATCACGTTACTCCCCTGCTCCGGTGCCTTCATCACCATCTCCTCTAGGCCTCCAGTATCTGATGTGGCCCCTGCCTCCTTCTCTGACCTCATTTTCTGCCGCTTTCCCCTTGGTTCCCAGGCAGCTCACAAGCACGCTGGTCTCCTTGCTTTTCTTGAAATACCTGAGGCGGGTTCCTGACAAAGAGGACTTTGCTCATGATGTTCCCTGGCCAGGAACATTCTTCCCCTCCCCTCATGCAGGTCTCCTCAGAGAGAACCCCGCTTGACAGCCCCACCTCAATATCTCCTTATTCCTTTCCCTGCATTATTAGCTTAATAATGCTTATCACCAATAGAAGGTAAGCTCCAGGAGGGCAGGGGACTTTGCCTTATTCACTGACGTATCTCTCGTGTCTAGAACAGGGCCTGGCACATAGTAGGGCTCAATTAGTTGAATGGATGAATGATAGGGAGGCCTAAGGTTGATGAACTCCGAAGTAACTTCTAACCATGAGCTTCTCTGAAAGTCCTTTTTCAGTTGTGAGGACCACCGTGAACAGTTAGGGCTTCTTTCAGCGTTTAGTTATGGAGAACCAATAGCAGTCTGCTGCAGACCCTCCCTCAAAGAGTCAAATGGGGAGGAGGAGATGTGAAGCCCGCTAACTGTCACACCACGGAGCAGAGAGCGGCCTGGGCCTGGAGGCTACAGCGGAAGGACTCAGGGTTCACAGGAAGCACAGAGGACTCCCAACTTAAGCCTAGGAAGACTTCTTGGGGGAGATGACATTTCAGAGAGGCCTTGAATCACAGGAAGGATTTGGCCAGGGCAATGTGGTAGGGGACAGAGTCTCTAGCCATGGGAAAAGCCTGAGCAAAAGCCCAGAGGCTGGAAAGCTGGAGTCTGTCTGTCCAGGCTCCGGCATGGAGTTCACTCTGGCTTTGCAGGTGGCAAGGCAGGTAGGGAAGAAAGTAGTGAGCAGGCCCACCCTTAAGGGAGCTTGCAGGTCTTGGGCCCTGGCTGACCCCTGTGAAAGGCTGTCAGGAAGCCCCCTGAGCAAGGGAGATCCTAGAGCTGAGGCGGGACTCAGGGAGGGGGGCAGAAATGCAATTTTTGTTTAAACAGTGAAAAGGAGGGGGTCCCCTATTAGTGACCTTGGGACAGGGTAATGGGGGAGGCAGAAAGGATGTGGGAATTGAGGAGGATAGGAACAGGGGGTGGGGGGGAGAACTCCAAGAGGGGGAAGAGAGAAGGGTCTCTTTGGGGCCGGTGAGGAGCCTGAAAGGTACTGAGGCTTGGGCCTGTTCAAGCCTGTGTGGCACCTCCCAGTGCCCTGGGAGCTGGCTGCGGCCCTCTGATGGGCCCATCTGCTGGCGAGGGTGCCCACCCAGGCCTAGCTCTGCTGCTGGAGAAGGGGGTGTTTCTTGCAGTCCTGTTCCCTCCTCCTCCCTCCCCTCCTAGCCCACCTGGCAGCTCTGGGCACCAGCTGTCCCCAGACCTCGTGTCTTTCTGGCCAACTCCTTTCATCTCAGGCAGGTAACATTTGGTGCCTCCCTCCCACCGGGGGTCTGTCTATCTGGTGTCACAGATGGTGTGGCTTTGTCTCTGGGTAGTGCCATGGAAATGCCAGCCACCGGACGCTAAGATTGATTTCCCTTCCCTCTGAGCCAGGTCCTTCACATCACTGGGGGCTCGAGGTGGGCTTGAAGAGCCAGGAAGAGGCACGATATTGCCTGGGTGCTCTTCGCCAAGCCACGATCCCCTCCCTCTTTTCCAGGGCCCCCAGCACCTCCAGAATTCCAGGCCCCTGTGGCCGTGGGCACATAAGCTCAGCGCCCACAGGCAAATGCCCTCAGAGGTTCACATCCACTGCTCTTACCAGGGCTTATGTAGCGCAAATACCGACATTGCTCTTTAAAGCAACTCCCTCTCTTTTTCTTAGCTTTGTTGCAAGTGTCAGTATTAGAGAAATTGTGAGTTTGAAGGACTCGCTTTATTCATTTCTCAAAAGATACATTGACATATCAACATTTTTAAAGCCCATTCCTCTGCCTGCAGAAAAATCATCCCAGGCCAGGGGTGTGGTTTGTGTGCTTTGGGAACCGTGCCCTGGGCTCAGTCATAGCCCCCACTCCCTGGGACAACTCCACTGTTTGGAGGAAGGAGGATAGTGTGTGTGTGTGTGTGTGTGTGTGTGTGTGTGTGTGTGTGTTGTGTGCATGCGCATGTGCGCGCACGTTGGGGGGAATTAGCTCATTAGAAAGGAAAGGAAGGAATGAAAGAAAATTTGCAAGGCGTCCTGAGGAATTGAAGCCCCGCTGCCATCCTCTCTATCCCTGTTGAGCACACCCCGTACCCCCAGATAACGGGACTGTGAACCAGTCTGGGCTGGTGCTGTGGGTAGTGGCGGGGGAGAGGAGTCTGGCGGATGTGGAGGGTAAGGGCGCCCTCGTCCACACCCTCACTGCCCCCTCTCTTCATCCCCACCACAGGCTCCCTCAACCTCCTGGTGCGGTCCCGGAACAAAGGGCCCCTGGACACGCACGCCTGGTCCCTCAGTGGCAATAAGGGCAACGTGTGGCAGCAGGCACATGTGCCCATCAACCCCAGCGGGCCCTTCCAGGTGAGTCCAGTGGGTGCAGGGGCCCCTCACAGGCTCTCCCAGCCCTCAGGCTGGCGCTCTGGCCAGGGAGCACTTTGGAAGACTCAGGGCTCCCTCCCGGGAGCTGGGGAGAAACTCAGGTGGGGGTATGGGGACTTCCAAGTGGACTCAGTGGAAGGGGCTGGGGCCTCTCTCCAGCAGAACCCCCTAATCCCTGTTCTCTGACCCCACCCCAGATTATTTTTGAGGGGGTTCGAGGCTCTGGCTACCTGGGGGATATTGCCATAGATGACGTCACACTGAAGAAGGGAGAGTGTCCCCGGAAGCAGATGGATCCCAATAAAGGTGCAAGATGGAGAGGGAGGGAGGGAGGAGAGGAATCTGGGGGGGCTGTGTGGGTAGGCGCCTGTCTGTCAGGGGGTTCAGAGTGACTGGGTAATGTCTGTGTCAGGGGAAGGAGTCTGTGTCTGGGGGTTCAGAGTGACAGGTTGATGGGATGCGTGTGTCAGTGACTACGTGAACAGGTGCTGGGGTGTTTGGGCCCCACCCTGGCTCAGGTTATGGGGCATTTGTAGGGCAATGAGAAGACTAAACTGTGACCTCCCGTGAGCTTACTGAGTTATCGCAGTACCAAAATGCCTCCCCTGCCTAAGTCTGGGTATGTCCGTGTGTGGGGGGGGGTGGGTCCAGATGTGAACGTGTGCCGCACCCCCCAGGGCCAGGTGTTTGCAATCATACCAGCTGGAATTCACTGAGTGATTACCATGTACCAGACAGGGTGCAAAACTGCAAATGCACGATCTCATGTCATGAGGACAACAGCTCCCTGGGGCGGCGCTGACTATTAGACTCATTTTATAGACAAGGAAACTGAGGCCCACGGAGGTCAGGTGAACTGCTCCGTGTGTTAGTGATCTGCAGACCCTGGCAGGCTTAAGTTAATTCCCACACCACCCAACCTCACATCTGTGCTTCCGAGTGTGTCTGTGCGCAGTAAGGGCAGCGTCCCCCTTTAGGTCCCCCAGAGAGAGGGGGCACCTTGCTCGTCCCTGGCCCTGCTGAGCTGACCGGAGCCCTGGCCTGTGTCCCTTCTCTCTCCTGTCGCAGTGGTGGTGATGCCGGGCAGTGGAGCCCCCCGCCAGCCCCACCCACAGCTCTGGGGGCCCATGGTCATCTTCCTCTTGGCATTGCAGAGATGATGAGAGCTGCGTGGCCCCCCCAACCCCGCCCCCGGCACACCAAAGTGTCCGCATCGTACCAAAGACTGACCCCCGCCAGCCGGGGTGCCCAGGGGCAGGGCCGACCCGCCAGGGAGGGGGCCTGCATTGGCTGCGAGGATGAGCAGAGAACAAGGACAGAGGCCCGGCGCTGAGGCCCTGAAGACGGTCGTTTGACACACGCACACACTCACACACGCACACACTCTCACACTCAAACACACACAGAGATATATTAAAGCACAAGTTTCTATCCGACCTGCCAGCACCTTCTTTTCTGCGGAGACAAGGGACTTGCCGAAATGGCGTCCACCACCCCAGGGACCTCGGCGCCACGCGAGCCTTGTCCTGGCTGCACCTGTGGTGTGTTTCTGACCTTCCCTCGTTCCTAACTCAGCCCAGTGGCTTTACCAGAAGGGAGCCTGAAGGGAAGCCGACTCGGGAGCCCCACTCTTGGCTGGACTCTGGGACTGCCTGGGATGGGGGAGGCCGGGGTCAGAGGAGGCCAGGGGGTGCTTTGTGAGCTCTGTGAATGTCCCTCTGCAGGCATTGGCGAGGGAGGCGAGGCACCCGCTGCATGCCCTCTGTTTTCAGGGCAAGGGCTGGAAGGTGGAGACCCCAGGTCACCTTGATCCCTTGGCCTGTTCTTGGACATCATAGCCTCCCCACACTGTGCCCCTTTGAAGGGACGCAGCACAGGGTCTTGGGCCTGGGCAGTCTGAAGACTGACGCCTTCTCTCCTGCCCCGTCTAACCCCACCCCACCCACAAGGAACTGGATTCCTGAGAGCACAGTCTCCACCCTAGTCAGCTGGCCTAACCTCAGCAGCCCCTACATCTTGAAGGAGCGGGGCTGGTGGGGTGGAGGGTGGTGGTGGCCAGCCATTTTCTGGGGTGAGACTTGATTTTGAGAGGAGCAGAGGAGAAGGCCTGTTTTTGCAAGTTCGTGCCCCCATGGCATTTGGGAGTAGAGTGGAGCCTTCATTTCTTCTATACTTGGCATGAAGGGGTGCCCTGGATAGGAGGGTATGCGTAGAGGGGGTGCCCCAGCTCCCCCTCCACTGCAAAGCACTGTCTCCTTGGCTGATCCCTTCCCTGCCCCTGGTCGGTGAAGGAGGGGTTTGCAGCCTGCGAGCTGAGCTCATGCCCGGAACTGTGAAAGGGCTCCCTGTCCCCGGGTTCTGGGTTGGGAGCCTAGATGGGCACGGTGGAATCTAGCCCTCTCCTTCTCAACATCACCCCGCCCTCCATGGGAGAGAGGAGGCCCAGCCCCTTCTAGGGTGAGTCTTCATGCACGTGTGCATGTGGCCGTGTGTGTGTGTGTGTGTGTGTGTGTGGCTGTGTGTGTGTGTGTCTGTGTCTGTGTAACATTGTGGGTACATCTCTGGGCGCAGTGTGTTCAAATGTGAGCCTGCATGTACACATATCTGTCTGTGAGGCTGGGCCTAACCCCCGTCTCAGTGTGTGCCTGTGGATGTCGGCACACGTGCCCCCCACCCCATCACAAGTGACACGAATGTGTGTGGGGTGCCACTTGCAGCCCTATTCTGTAGCCTCAAGCTGCTGGCCACCGCCTGAATTTCTACCTTTCATCCCCTAAGGAGGACAAAGAGCTTACAGACGACCCCATTGAAAGGCAAGCCCTGTGGTGGGCTGTGTTACAGGGAGTGCCTGGAGCATTGGGAGGGGACAGCTGCCGAGAAGGGGGAGCAGGGCGGTGCCAAGAGGCAGGTGGGGAACCATTGCAAAGGCCACGCATCTCACGGCTCCGCCAGGCCTGTGCTATCATCATCACCAACAGCTGGTGGGTGGCAGGGCCGGGCCTGGAGCAGGGCCTTTGGATCCCTGACCAGCCTGGCTGCCTTGTAGGCCCAGCCGAGGCCTCTCTCCAAAATGAGTGGCTCCAGGTTCCCAGAACACACTTCCATCACGTCTGCTGAGTATTGTTCCTTAATTGTCCCATCTGTGCAGGGTCTGTAGCCCCCAACTAGACTGTGAGCTCCTCCTCTGCGCCTTCCAACCTTCTCCCCTAGCCCATCCCAACCTCATGCCCAGCACAAGTGGGCCTGTTAGGGAAGTCACAGCAGGCTTTGCCCAATGGAATGGATTCTAGAAATCCGTGGTTCCCAGCCCTCACTGCAGACTAGAACCACCAGAGGGTCTTTTAGAAAGCACGGATGCTTGGGTCCTACCCCCAGAGGTTCTGATTTAATTGGACTGCTGTGCAGCTTGGCGTCAGAAATGTTTAAAAGCTCCTCGGGAGAACCCAGGAATGCGAGCCACTGGCCTATCAGCTGGGGTGGGTATGGAGATCGGGAGAGGAATAGCACCGGGCACCTCCTCGTTGGGGCACTGAGGTCCTTGGTCCTCGTGTGTGGATGGGCGAGGTTGGTGCCTGTGTGTCTGTGTGTGTGTGTCTGTGTGTGTGTGTGTGTACAGGCAGGTCTGCAGGGAGTGTGGGTGTCCGTGCATACTAGCACTAACAGTGTGTCATGGGAGTGCCTAGGGTGTGCCGGTCTGTGTGTGGGAGGATTGGGGCTGCAAGGAAGGGGTATATTTTTGAATCCCAGTGTTCATGCGTCTGCATCTGCCTGTGAGGCAGCACCTCTGTGTCAGTGTCACCTGCGCCATGGGTATGAGTGTCTGTGTGCTGGTAGGTGGCCCCTAAAGACCCCCAGCCCATGGGAGAGCAGGCTGGCTGGATCCAGCGCCTCTCCCCCGTGGCAGTCTCGCCCTCTGGGTCAGGGTGGCTGAGGCATTTTGTGGCCTTAAAACAGGGAGTCCAGGGTCAGCTCTCAAGGTGTTGGGGTTTGTTCACCCCAGTTGCCTCCCGATTGATGTCTCGAGGAGACCGCTGGGGCCAGGTGCTGTATAGGTAGAAGGGAGGGAGTCTCAGCTGGGCTGTGCTGCCCCTGGGACCACAGGCAGCCACCCAGGGTGCCCAGCTAAGCCTGCAGACCGCGCCCCCACCTCCCAGGATGCTTCTCCCACCTTGCATCTCCCGTTCATTCTCCTTCCTCCCTGTGTTTAGTGGAAGCCCCTGGCTCAGGCTCTCACTGCTGGAATGGGCCTCAGAGGTCCAACCCCCTCCTTGTGTAAATGAGAAAGGTGCGGGGTGGGGGGGGGGCGGATTGACCCAAGGTCACACAGCCCATTGGGGTGGAGCGAGCCTTGGAAGCCAGGTGCTACAACCCCAGGGCAGTCACATCTCTGGCCACTGCCTCCTGTCTGGCAGCAGCACAGAGCTTGGTCAAGCTGCCCTGTCTCTGGGCGCTGGTACAGATGTTACAGATGTTCCCGGGCACCTGCTCTAGGAGCGGTACTGTCTCCCCGCCCCAAATTCTGGCCCCTCGTCCCAGGCCACCGCTCCTCCCACCCTAGATTGGGCCTGGGTGCCACATGGACTCTGCCTCCCGCTGCCCACACTGGCTTTAGCTACTGCCCAGGCTCCCAGATAGAAGGGACTGTTTCACCTCCCCGGCCTTCTGTCTTTATGCGAGGCTGGGCTCCGATCGAAGGTCAGTGTGTCTTGGCATCTTGCCCTGTAGGCTTCCCCCTAAGGACCAACAGGGCTAGGGTGAGAGGGTACAAAGTCTTGTGTTTTCCTCTCCCTGGACTCAGAGGGCTGGGCAGTACTTCCAAGGTCAGTCCCAAGGAAGAGGGTGGATAGACGTGCTCTGGAGAGTTCCCGTGGGGTTCTGGGCTCTGGGGAGCCCTCCCCACTTCCAAAGGTGAAATAGCACCACCCTCTCTGTTGAATCAGTGCTGAGTGTGAGAGTGCGTCTGTGAGGGTGAAGGTGTGAGGGTAAAGGTATGCATGTGTGTGGGGGTGTGAATATGTTTGTGTGTGAGGTGTGTGTGTGTGTGTGTGTGTGTGTGTGTGTGTGTGTGTGAGGGTGTGTGCAGGGTCAGAAGGACCAGTCCTTCCTAGGGAGCCCTTGACCCTGAGAGCTGGAAGGGACCTTAGAGACCATCTAACCCAGTGCCCCCATGGTACAGGTGAGAAAGCTGAGGTCAGAGACATGGCACTGGCCCACCATCTCCCCTCCCTTGTGTCACCTGCATTCATTTCCCAGGGGCCCCACTTGGAGTGCCCTTCCTCCTGGTACCTCCCCACCCCCTCCCAGCCACCCCCATAATCACCATCTCAGCTCAACTCTGCTGGCCCCTCTGTCCCGGTGGTCTCTAAGCATCCTTCCTGACGCAGGTGGCCAGCTCACCAAGGCCTTTATCCCCAACCCAGGAGAAGGGGCAGGGGAAAGAGGGGACTGCTCCAGCCCTGAGGCCTCCCAGACTTGAGAGAAAAGCCAACCCCTCCATGCCCAGGCCCCCCCCACCACCAAGGTAAAAGCACAACAGGAGACCCTCATTCACGGGTGAAAGGTATTGGGGTTGTTTTAGTCACACGACCCCATCCTCACCCCTTTGCCTTGCTCTCTGTCTCCACCCCAGCCTCTGTCCCCACTTTGTCCCTCTTTCACCCCTAACCCCCCCAAATGTAACCTCTAGTTGCGGACGCGGTTGTTTCAATCAATAAAGCTGCAGTGTTCTAGTGCTCCGGGTCCGGCTGTGTGTGTGGGTGGCAGGTGGGCCAGGAGGGGGCACGGGTGAGCAGCTAGGGGGTCTTTTCAGACCTCTAGGGAAAGCCCTTCTCTTTGGCACCTGCTATCACGGGTCCTGCTCTGCCCCCCCGGACAGTGGGGACTTGCATCTGGTCTCCAACCCAATGAACCCAGTGTCCTCATTTATTTGTTCCTTCAAGAAATACTAGCCAAATACCACCTTCGTGGAAGCTCCTGCTTTAGTTGGGGAGATGGATACTAAGCTCATAATTATACCAGGAAACACATCATTATGAATACAATTAGGGCTATAAGAACAGGTTCTTATTTGGGTTAGAGATTCAGGGACAACTTCTCTAAAGAAGAAGCATTTAGGATGAAAGACTTCAACATGAGACAGGAATCCATCAAAATCCTAGAGGAGAACATAGGCAGTAATCTCTTCAACATCAGCCACAGCGATGTCTTTCAAGACACGTCTCCAAAGGCAAGGGAAACAGAAGCAAAAATGAACTTTGGGACTTCATCAAGATAAAAAGCTTCTGCACAGCAAAGGAAGCAGTCCACAAAACTAAGAGGCAACCCACAGACTGGGAGAAGATATTTGCAAATGACATTCCAGATAAAGTGTTGGTATCCAGGATCTATAAAGAACTTGTCAAACTCAACATCCAAAAAACAAATAATCAAGTCAAAAAATGGGCAGATGACATGAACAGACACTTCTCCAAAGAAGACATACAAATGGCCAACAGGCACATGAAAAAAAGTTCAACATCATTAGCCATCAGGGAAATTCAAATCAAAACCACATTGAGATAGCACCTTACACCAGTTAGAATGGTAAAAAATAACAAGGCAGAAAACAACAAATGTTGGCGAGGATGTGGAGAAAGGGGAACCCTCTTACACTGTTGGTGGGAATGCAAGCTGGTACAGCCCACTCTGGACAACAGTATGGAGGTTCCTCAAAAAGTTAAAAATAGAGAGCTACCCTACAACCCAGCAATTGCACTATTAGGTATTTACCCCAAAGATACAGATGTAGTGAAAAGAAGGGGCACCTGTACCCCAATGTCCATAGCAAGAATGTCCACAATAGCCAGACTGTGGAAGGAGCTGAGATGCTCTTCAACAGATGAATGGATAAAGAAGACATGGTACATATATACAACGGAATATTACTCAACCATCAGAAAGGATGAATACCCAGCATTTGCATCGACATGGATGGAACTGGAGGGGATTATGCTAAGTGAAATAAGTCAAGCAGAGAAAGGCAATTATCATATGATTTCACTCATATGTGCAACATAAAGAATAGCATGGAGGAACGTAGGGGAAGGAAGGGAAAACTGAAGGGGGGAAATCAGAGAGGGAGACAAACTATGACAGACTATGGACTCTGGGAAACAAACTGAAAGTTTCAGAGGGGAGGGGGTGGGGGGCGGGGGAGCTGGGTGATGGGTATTAAGGTGGGCACATGTTGTGATGAACACTGGGTGTTATACGCAACTAATGAATCGTTGAAAGAAGAGGCATTTAGGGAAGACCTAAAGAATGATTTGGGTTAACCTATCTTCCAAGCAGAGGAAACAGAACATACAAAGGCCCAGAGGTATGAAAAACCATGGAAGGCTCAAGGAAGGGGGGGAAGGACGAAGAAGGAGGAATAAAGTTGGTCAACCACTATACCAACTTGGCCTTTCCCTTCTCAGCTCCCCAACACCCCATTCCCCCTCCACTCCCCTACTCCCCTCACAGGCTCTGGGTTCCCATAAACCCCACTATGCACTCCAACTGTGGCTGCCTACATCATTCACCACCAATGAGCTGCCCTCATGTCCCCAAATCATTTTGTACCAACATTTTCCTTTTTCCCAGACCCTCCCAGAATCCTAGAAATTCAGAGCTATGAGGTCCTTAAAGGTCACTTATTTCAACCATCTACTACTGTTTTCCTTAGGAGAAACAGCTTGCCAAGATCATGGGGGCTGGCAGTAATGAGGAAAATTCACTCTCCTGTGCACATTTGTGCAGTGACCCCAAACCAAGGGCATGGGTGTCATGATACGAACTAGGGTGAGATCAAACAAATGACAGGAAGAGTCTCACATTACTTGGTTACAATGACTCAGGTGGGTAGAGCTGATAGTTTCATTTCCATGCTCCTGATGGATAAACTGAGGCTCCGAAAGGTGAAGAGACTAGGGGTTCCCTACCCCAACGTAATCAGTTCACGCCTTGGGTAACTTTTTGCTGCCACACTTGGGATTCTTCTTCCAAGAGCTAAGGACCATCACTTCTTAAGGTTGGCTCATTGTGTACAAGGAAGAGAGACCCACTCAAGCTCACTCGCTCAAGTACGGGAACATTATTGCAAGGATATACATAGTGAAGGGGACAGCCACTCTCAGAAACCCAAACAAGAGGTGTAAGGATGGGATTCTTGAACCAGATGGCATTCTGGATTTAAGGCAGCTCTAGGAGTATATGGCCCCTCCCCTGAAACAATGGCCACAAATCCTTTGTTATCCTACCTGTAGCGGGGAAGTCTAATTCCCTTCTCCCTGATCTGGATAGTCTTAGTGACTTATTGGCCAGTAGTATATGACATTCTAAGATAGAGATGCCTTGAAGCTTCAGCTAAGGCCCCTTGGGACTTTCTTTTTGGGAGCCCTGAACTACTGTGTAGGTTGTCCAACTCCCCTGAGACTGCCATGCTGGAGAGGCCATGTGAAGGGCTCCAGTGGACCGTCCCAGATGAGTTCAGACATCCAACCAGTCCCCCCTCCCCGCAAAGCACCAAATACGGGAATAGAGCTGCCTTGGACTGTCCATTCACTGGCTGAATACCTTTGCCAAATGCCACATGGATCAGAAGAATCGCCCAGCCAAGCTTTGCCCAAATTCCTTATTCACAAAATCAAGGGATATAATAAAACAATTATTATTTAAAGCCCCTGAAGTTGGGGATAGCTTGCTACAAAAGCAATAGATAAGCACCCTGGAGTGATTCAACCACTTTCCCTTTTTTACGTCTCTCTTTGCCCACACGGTTCCTCTCCTGACTTAACGGTGTCTGCTCCTTTCCTGGCTCCAACTCTCCCTCACAACCTTCCAATGGCAGCTCCTATTCACTCCCGTTCAGTGACTCAGCCTCTCTAGAGAAAGGGCTGATTGGACTGGCCTGCCATTTTGTGCCTAATCATACACGCATTATTGGGCAATCTGTTGACTGGCCACCCTTGGGTCAGGGATCACTCTGATCCAATCAGCTGGGTAGCAAAAAGGGGTCATGCATATAAAACATGGCTGCCTGTGGCCTGCTGCTTCTAGAAAGGCTGTGAGTGGGCCCACTTTGGAGGGGCAGTAGCTGGGAGGCACCATACATGCACCTCATTTGTTCTCCCCCTCTTTCATCCCTCCTCTAATGACCATCTGTTAGCAGAGGCACAGTTGTGCAGTGTGTACACCATGAAAGTGACCCCATCCAAGGGCAAGTCCCAGTGTAAAATATACAGATAGGTCAGGTAACGTACAGGAACAGTGTCTCGTATTAAACTTACGACCATGCAGACATTTTTATTCTCACGTTTATAGATAAGGAAGCTGAGGCTCGGAAAGGTGCTGTGGTTACCCGAGCTCCTAAAATTAGGAAGGGGAAGAGCCTGGAGACAAATCTAGACTGTGTCCATTTACGTCAACCAGATCCCAACTCTTCTTCCTCCCCTTTGGGGTCGGTCATTCTGCTTTTCTCGCCAGCTCATCCCCAGGGGCTGGGGGGAACTGGGCCCTTTTCTGTGCAGCCCTCCACTTCAGATGGAAGTCGTTCCTGGTCCTGATGTTCTATTTCTAGCTGCCTGACCTTTTTGCATATGTCCTTTGTGGAAAGCTACTATAACACCTTTTTAGAAAGAGGTTGGGTATAAATAAATCCAAGAAAAAAGTCGAAACTCTTCTCCTTGAAATCACCCCAACCCCGAGTGGAAGCATCTCTCCATACTGCTTCCCAAACCCCCTGCTTCTGAATTCATCTTTCCTGAGCATGCGGCCCTGTCAGCACCCAGCACGTCTCCCTGCTCTGAGGTCAACTTGGCAAGTCCCCCAAATGCAAATCTAACCACTGAATCCATCACGCTGTCTCTTTAGCAGTTTTGGTCTTTAAAAATGTTTTGAGCCTTCCATTTCCCTCAGGCCCCGTGAGACCAGCCAAAGCTCAGCTGAGTGGACTCAGCACTTTGCGAGGCCTCATTCCATCTCCACACACTGCCCTAAGTAGCGTCCTGCTCTCAGGGGGGCTCCCATCCCCCCAAGAGCCATCCACCAATCAACTCTCCACTGAGAGGCAGTGAGAAGTACAGTGAGACATGAGCCAGAGCGGCCGAGAGTGCCAAATGTCCACACAGTGGGTGTCTCTGCTGCCATTTAGAGATGTCCATAATATATTGCTGAGACAGAAGGGCAGATAAGAAAAAAGTATGCCTAGTACTATTTCATTTCTTTATACAAAAATATCTGTGTGTATAAGCACGTGCATTCAAGTCTAGAAGAATAGTCACTGGATTACCTGTAGTTAGTGATGAAATTGCAGAGGTTCCTGACTCACATTTTTAGACTTTTTTGTATTGTCCGAATGTTTTTACATGAACGTGTACTATTTTTAATAACCAGGAAAAAATAGAGTTTCTTGAGAAAAGAAAGGCCAGAAGTCATCAAGGACTACAGATTAGAAATAGAGATCATTTTCTGTTCTTAGCCTTATTTTTACGACCATGCATCACAGAGATGGGGAAAGGGCTTTGAAGCTAGGCTGTGAAATCTTTGCCTGCGGTTTTAGTCAAATAAAAGCACTTGGACAGTTGGGAGGAGAAGGAGAACTGGTTTGCGTTGACCAAGGATGAGGAGGTGGGGCTGTTAAGCCAAATTGTGAATAAAGAGAAATCCCAGGGAGAATAACACTACCCAGCCACAAATACTGGCGTTTGAAATACGCCTGACACCTGACCCTGGTGCACGTGTGAGGGACGGCTGTCCCGTGCGTGGGGGCCTGCGGATATTTGTGTTTGTGTGTGCTGTCTTTGGGACACCTGTGTCATTGGCACCCCTACACAGTGCTGCTGTCGCCCTCCCTCTCATGATTTTAATGAGGCCTCACTCCAGCTAAGGTGAGTGTGCAGCTAAACCCAGTGGGAAGCAGGAGGGCTGTCTTCTGCAGCCAGGAAGGCCTGGAGGGGAGGGAGCAAGATCTCTGGTTGGGCCCCTTTCAGACTTCTCTACACGGCCACTCCCCACCCCAATCCCCCCAGCAGGCAGAAAACTCCCTTGGAAACTCAGACTCTTGACTAAATGTATCCAGGCCTCTGCTGATCTCTGCCTCAAGACCAGGGTCAGAGAAGGGGTCCTGCTTCCACTGGTGAGAGGCAGAGAGAGGAGCTGAAGAGAAGTGGAAAGACACAGAGATGGAGCCTGGTGGAAAGAGCCCCCTAAGGAGAGGGAGGAACACCTGGACCCAAAATCTGGCTTGTGGCCTCGAATAAGCAGCCCCATCTGAGCTTCAGTCCCTGTAGAATGAGGGAGGGGTGGGAGGTTTGAACTTGAAGGTTCTTCCAGCTCCAGGATTCAATGAAATGAGAGGGTGGGGTGTTCGTAAGCAATGCAGAGAAAGGGGGCCCCCACAAAAGAAATGGACACCTCAGTGACATAGCCCTGTTTCTGTTTGTGGGCCTGAGCATCTGTCTGTCTCTGTCCTTCCCAGCACTGTCCCCCCACACCCCCTCACTCAGGCCTGGGCTAAAGCAGGTCAATCTGCGTCCCCTCCACACGACAGTCCCTGAGCAGGGCCCCACGCCCAGCATGAGGCAGGCAGGTGGCAGGAATGATACCAGCCCTGAGTCCCAGGAGTCCTGGCCGGGCACCTGGTGGGGCGTGAACACAGAGCGGGACAGCGGCGGGGGGAGGAACGGCAGCGGCTGCGGCTAGGCGGGGGAGGGAGCGCCTGGCTCCTCGCCTGGGGAGGGCAGCCTGCTGAGCGTGCAGCAGCGGCGGCCTGGAGATGGGCGGGACTGCGGGGAGGGGCGGGGAGGGGAGGCGTCCTGGCAGGGTAGGGTGGATGTCAGGATCCCCGGAAGCTGAGCCAAACACCGAGGAGGAGAGAACCTCAGTCTGCAGGGCAGATGACCTGGACGGTGGGGGGTGGCAGCTACTAGGATGGGCAGGAGAGTCCTGCCCTCCATGGCCCCCAGAGGCATCAGAAAATCCTGTTCACTCTGGCCCAGGTTCGGGGGTGGAGTGCAGCTCAGTAAATCCAGAAGGTTCCCAGAAGGTCACTGGCCAGCCCCACATATCCTCTCCTGGAGTGAAGGGTAGAGGCAGTGGGAGGTGGGGTCTCAGAGATGTCCCTTTGCTCCCTTACCCTGGGTCCAGAGATGGGGACGAGATGAGGTGCAGAGAGGGAGGAAAATCCCCATTTCCTCTCCCCCTACTATGGGAATTTGAGGCCCTTTGTATAAAATTTGAAGAGCAGAGTGGTTTCTGCATGCTATTCCCCTGGGGACTCTGGCAGGAGGTGTGTGCCACATTCTAGTGACTTCCGGCCCATGGAACAGTGATGGTGGTGTGGGGGTTGGGGGCCCAGGTCTCTTCACTCAGTTCAGATCCGCAACCTCTGGTGAGCAGGCCTGGCTCTGAGGAATTGGCGGCCCCTCCTCTGCTGGCTTTGACTGCCACCCTGCCCCCACCCCTGGGGCCTGCTTGGCATGGGGCCACACCTTTAGAGGCATCTGTCTTCTTGCCTCTCTCTCACCGACCTGTCATCACGGTAACAGCCTCAAGGGCTGGAAGAGGTGTCTGTTACCTTCAGACCTAGGCAGGGCCCAGCCCCTTCTGGCTAATGAGAACTGAATCAGCCTAGAGATGTTACCAAGGGTTTCGACATTGAATGGAACCTCTGGCCACCCTCTCCAATGGCCAGCCAGAGTCCTCCCTACAATATCCCTCAGCCTGCTTGAAGGGTGCCAGTGACCAGGAACTCTGCATCTTGCAGGCAGGTCATTCCCCACTGGCTGTCATTCCCACCCAACCCCCTGCATCCTGTGTGACTGTGGTGGGGAAGGCCGTGGCAGAATGGAGGTGGGGGTCGGGGCTCTGTTCTACACCCCCAGCATTCCAGAATGGGCTATGGAACTCCAGGCTATCTCCCTTGAGTTACTCCTTGGAGGCCTGGCTCTATCATGGGAAATAGTATAATGTCCCTTGGGAAGGGCAGACGCTGGGGTCCCCAAGTCTGAGTTCGGGTCCTGATTCTGCCATGAACTTTCTTTTGTTCCCGTGTATGGGCTTGGAGCTTCTCATCTGTAAAATGGAAGGAGTTTAGATTGAATGGTTTCCTTAGGGCCCTTAAGCTCCAACTTTCAATGTTCTGTGTTTTACGTGCTATTAGGGTAAAGGATGGGTCATAAAGCACCATCACTAATAGCCAAAAATAGGTTTTTGGCTATACCTCTGGTTTAGCCAAGGATGCAGTCCTGTAATGCACATTTAATCTGAGGGCCACTGCCTACAAGCAGGACCCAGCACTCTTGCCTGTCCCCACGGGCCCTGTCTAGATTCTTAAGCTTGACTGAACCCTGTGCCCTTTTCCACAACTCATATCTTCTGCAGGCCGAAGTGGCTTTCTTTTTCTCTGCTATTGCCCTGTCAGTCACCGCCGTCCTGCTTCCAGGTACCCTCTCCATCCTGGACCCATCCTCCCTCACCACCTACTCTGACCCCAGCAATTCTGATCTCCTAGCCTCTAAACCCCAGGAGAATGGCCATCCCCTTCCCTTCATTGTCTGCCTCTGCCTTCCTGGATCCTGACCCTGGGAGTTCTCCCAACTTCCAGGGCTGGAGAGCATACAGTTGTATTTTTATCATACAGTGTTTGTTCCTTCGTTGGTTCATTCACCCACTTAGTCACTGTGGTAGACAGTGTTGGTTACTAATGCCACAGTCATTCCCTTCTTTTTTGCCCCTCTCCCACTATAGAGCTCAGAAAACTGAGGCATTCATTTCTTAGCCTCTCTTGCAGCTAGAGTTGGTCCATGTGAGCCAGTTCTGACCAAAAAGATATAAGAGGAATTCTGTGGGGGGATTTTGGGAAAGTTTTTCCTCCCCATTGAAAGAAGGAAACTCAGGGGGATAATCCTACCTCACCACTCTGTCCTTCACCCTGCTTCCTGCCCATGGGCCTGATTACATGAGGCTGTGATATCTGGTATAGTGGTAGCCATCTTGTGACCATGAGGCACCAAACCCAAGGATAAAAACCAGCACTCTGAAGATGGTGGAGCAAAAATGGTAGAACGAGCCTGGGGTCCTTGATGACTGTTGAGTTATTGAATCAAGCCTGAAACCACACTTCTCCACACTTCTCATCGAGTTAATAAATTTCATAGAAACAGTTCAGGCTTTATTGGTGAAGTATTATGGGGTATTTTTGCTGTCACCATAACAGCAACAATTTAGACTTTCACTCAACTGATCATTCACTTACTCATGAATTTACTCATGCATGCATATATTCAATTTCTTGTATTGATAAAATAGAGGTTCAGATGTTCTAACAGAAGCCCCACATGACAGCTGCTAAATTAAATAGAAACATCTTTCTTTCTCACATAACAGTCTGAATATAAGTAAGTGGTCAAGGGCTAGGAAGTGCCAAGATGTCAGGGGCCCAGGATCCTTCTAGCTTGTGGCTTCGCCACCCCTGGGCTGTTCTCTTGTCCACTCCAAGATGTCCCCACCACATCACATCTCAGCAGGAGGGAAGGAGAAAAGGCAAGAGAGGGCCCAGGTCTCTCTTTTAAAGATATGATCTGGAAGTTACATACCCCCACTTTTGTTCACATCTTATTGGCCGGATCTTAGTTATATGGCCACTCCCAGCTACAAATGAGGCTGGAAAATGCATGCTTCATTCTTAGTTGCAATGTGCCTAGCTATAAATTTTATATATATATAATATATATAAATTATATATATATTAAATTATATGTATATATATATGAAAGTGAGAACAGCTATGGGGTGCAATTGGCAGTCTTATTGAGTTTATTACTCACTTATTCATCATAAATGTGTATAAATATATACTATGTGGAAAGGACTGTGCCAGGGGCCAAACCCCACATTTCAGGCTGCTCATGGTCTAGTAGGAGAATCACATAAGTGTAGATATTCAAATCCAACGAACCTTTGGGAGCACCTGCTCTGCCCAGACATTCAACCAAACTGAAAAGTGAAGAGCACCGGGGACATTATATTTGGGGGGCCAACTCATGGCCCACCTGCCACCTCTTCCCCCAACTTCTTCTGAGCCCAGGCATATAGGGAGAAGGGAGAACAGCGACAGTGGCAAGTGAGGACATGTCCCTCGAAACAAATCTTTGCTTAGAAAAATCCTTCTTCGGTTCTAATGAGAATCCCGCCTGCCGAAATGTACACTTTTTTTCTTGGGTGTGACAAGCATCAGTACTGTCATCTCCCACCCGCCGGGGCCCCTTCTGATGCCTCTGAAGAAAGGCTATCAATCTCCCTCCCTCAGGGTAGTGAGGTGGCTTATTTCATTTGGGACGCAGAGAATCCACGTGAATGGTTCTCACCCCGTACCTGGCACACAGCAAGTGTGCCACGGGAGTTTGATAAATGGATGAAAAATCAAGGACTGTGTGGTAGATTGTGTTTTCCAAAATTGGCCTCAGCCAATCTGGTCCTGTACTAGCTCTTCCCAGAACCTGGCTATTCCTCATCAAAGGGATCTGTCTTCTCTTACTGAAATCAGGCAGTTTTGTGACTGCGTCCGCCAATGCAAGGTGATTCAGCTCTGTCTGGGTCTGTCTGTCTCTCTGGATGCCCATCCTGGGAACCCATCGCTATGCTGAGGGAAAGGGCGGGTCACATGGATGGACCACATGTAGGTCTTCTGGATGGTGGTCCCACATGAGGTCTTAGCTGAGAGCCAACGTCAGCTCCCAGACACATGAGTGAGTGAGCTTCCGGTCATTCCAGCCCTCATCCTTCAAGCCACCCTGGCTAGCGCTGGGCAGAGTAGAGAGGACCTGTCCCCACCAAATCCCGCCCAAGTTGAAGATTCGTGAGCAGAAGGAAGGTTGTCATTGTTTTGGGCCACTAAGTTTTGGGGTGGTTTGTTATGTAATGATAGGTCACCTTAACCATATGGTAGATTTTAAATGGCCGCACATTCTTTACAACTCTTCCCACCAAGAAATGGAGTCTACTTCCCCAGCCCTTGAATCTGGGCTGGATTTGACCAGCAGAATAGAGTGGAAGTGATACCGTACAATCTCAAGGGCATTGCAATCTCCACTGGCATGTTCTTGCTGCCCCGAGACTGCCATGTGGAGAAATGGGCTCTCCTCCTAGACACTGGAGACAGGAGCTCCAGCCAACAGCCAGCCCTGACCTCCAGACATGTGTGTGAATTCATCTTGACCCATCCTGACCGCAGCCACCTGAGGGGTCCCAGGTTCTTGTTTTATCAGTAGATCACTGATAATACCAGTTTTTATTTCTGAATTGACATAGGGAACTGAGAGGTATTTTGGGTGCCCAGCGCTATGCCAGGTGTGGGAATGGATGCCGGGGACAGGATTCTTGGCTGTAGGAGCTGATGGCCTCATGGAATCGCAGGGGAAATGAAGTCTCACACCAGCGTAGATTGCTCCCTGACAACTCAGATGTATTTCTCCCTCCATTGTGGGCATGGGGTCACAGCTCAGCAGCACGTGGCTGCCCCAGTGCACTGCCTCCTGCATCAAGGCATGCACACGACCAAGCCTTCTCCAATAGGAGGCAGGGGAAGTGACGGAGGCCACTCCGGGCTGGAGCCTGCAGGACAGTGGGGCTGTCTTTCTCCCTAGAGGAGTAAAAGGAGCCAGTCTCTGCATCACTTTTTGGTGATGAGAGCATCTCACCATCCCAGAATTCACTGAGAAAGTTATAATCCTCTTATTTACACTTCGGATTCTCTGTTATAGGAGTTTGGTTTTACCCGATTCATTATAGCCNTAGGAAGTGCCAAGATGTCAGGGGCCCAGGATCCTTCTAGCTTGTGGCTTCGCCACCCCTGGGCTGTTCTCTTGTCCACTCCAAGATGTCCCCACCACATCACATCTCAGCAGGAGGGAAGGAGAAAAGGCAAGAGAGGGCCCAGGTCTCTCTTTTAAAGATATGATCTGGAAGTTACATACCCCCACTTTTGTTCACATCTTATTGGCCGGATCTTAGTTATATGGCCACTCCCAGCTACAAATGAGGCTGGAAAATGCATGCTTCATTCTTAGTTGCAATGTGCCTAGCTATAAATTTTATATATATATAATATATATAAATTATATATATATTAAATTATATGTATATATATATGAAAGTGAGAACAGCTATGGGGTGCAATTGGCAGTCTTATTGAGTTTATTACTCACTTATTCATCATAAATGTGTATAAATATATACTATGTGGAAAGGACTGTGCCAGGGGCCAAACCCCACATTTCAGGCTGCTCATGGTCTAGTAGGAGAATCACATAAGTGTAGATATTCAAATCCAACGAACCTTTGGGAGCACCTGCTCTGCCCAGACATTCAACCAAACTGAACACTGAAGAGCACCAGGGACATTATATTTGGGGGGCCAACTCATGGCCCACCTGCCACCTCTTCCCCCAACTTCTTCTGAGCCCAGGCATATAGGGAGAAGGGAGAACAGCGACAGTGGCAAGTGAGGACATGTCCCTCGAAACAAATCTTTGCTTAGAAAAATCCTTCTTCGGTTCTAATGAGAATCCCGCCTGCCGAAATGTACACTTTTTTTCTTGGGTGTGACAAGCATCAGTACTGTCATCTCCCACCCGCCGGGGCCCCTTCTGATGCCTCTGAAGAAAGGCTATCAATCTCCCTCCCTCAGGGTAGTGAGGTGGCTTATTTCATTTGGGACGCAGAGAATCCACGTGAATGGTTCTCACCCCGTACCTGGCACACAGCAAGTGTGCCACGGGAGTTTGATAAATGGATGAAAAATCAAGGACTGTGTGGTAGATTGTGTTTTCCAAAATTGGCCTCAGCCAATCTGGTCCTGTACTAGCTCTTCCCAGAACCTGGCTATTCCTCATCAAAGGGATCTGTCTTCTCTTACTGAAATCAGGCAGTTTTGTGACTGCGTCCGCCAATGCAAGGTGATTCAGCTCTGTCTGGGTCTGTCTGTCTCTCTGGATGCCCATCCTGGGAACCCATCGCTATGCTGAGGGAAAGGGCGGGTCACATGGATGGACCACATGTAGGTCTTCTGGATGGTGGTCCCACATGAGGTCTTAGCTGAGAGCCAACGTCAGCTCCCAGACACATGAGTGAGTGAGCTTCCGGTCATTCCAGCCCTCATCCTTCAAGCCACCCTGGCTAGCGCTGGGCAGAGTAGAGAGGACCTGTCCCCACCAAATCCCGCCCAAGTTGAAGATTCGTGAGCAGAAGGAAGGTTGTCATTGTTTTGGGCCACTAAGTTTTGGGGTGGTTTGTTATGTAATGATAGGTCACCTTAACCATATGGTAGATTTTAAATGGCCGCACATTCTTTACAACTCTTCCCACCAAGAAATGGAGTCTACTTCCCCAGCCCTTGAATCTGGGCTGGATTTGACCAGCAGAATAGAGTGGAAGTGATACCGTACAATCTCAAGGGCATTGCAATCTCCACTGGCATGTTCTTGCTGCCCCGAGACTGCCATGTGGAGAAATGGGCTCTCCTCCTAGACACTGGAGACAGGAGCTCCAGCCAACAGCCAGCCCTGACCTCCAGACACGTGTGTGAATTCATCTTGACCCATCCTGACCGCAGCCACCTGAGGGGTCCCAGGTTCTTGTTTTATCAGTAGATCACTGATAATACCAGTTTTTATTTCTGAATTGACATAGGGAACTGAGAGGTATTTTGGGTGCCCAGCGCTATGCCAGGTGTGGGAATGGATGCCGGGGACAGGATTCTTGGCTGTAGGAGCTGATGGCCTCATGGAATCGCAGGGGAAATGAAGTCTCACACCAGCGTAGATTGCTCCCTGACAACTCAGATGTATTTCTCCCTCCATTGTGGGCATGGGGTCACAGCTCAGCAGCACGTGGCTGCCCCAGTGCACTGCCTCCTGCATCAAGGCATGCACACGACCAAGCCTTCTCCAATAGGAGGCAGGGGAAGTGACGGAGGCCACTCCGGGCTGGAGCCTGCAGGACAGTGGGGCTGTCTTTCTCCCTAGAGGAGTAAAAGGANCCATCCTGGGAACCCATCGCTATGCTGAGGGAAAGGGCGGGTCACATGGATGGACCACATGTAGGTCTTCTGGATGGTGGTCCCACATGAGGTCTTAGCTGAGAGCCAACGTCAGCTCCCAGACACATGAGTGAGTGAGCTTCCGGTCATTCCAGCCCTCATCCTTCAAGCCACCCTGGCTAGCGCTGGGCAGAGTAGAGAGGACCTGTCCCCACCAAATCCCGCCGAAGTTGAAGATTCGTGACCAGAAGGAAGGTTGTCATTGTTTTGGGCCACTAAGTTTTGGGGTGGTTTGTTACGTAATGATAGGTCACCTTAACCATATGGTAGATTTTAAATGGCCGCACATTCTTTACAACTCTTCCCACCAAGAAATGGAGTCTACTTCCCCAGCCCTTGAATCTGGGCTGGATTTGACCAGCAGAATAGAGTGGAAGTGATACCGTACAATCTCAAGGGCATTGCAATCTCCACTGGCATGTTCTTGCTGCCCCGAGACTGCCATGTGGAGAAATGGGCTCTCCTCCTAGACACTGGAGACAGGAGCTCCAGCCAACAGCCAGCCCTGACCTCCAGACACGTGTGTGAATTCATCTTGACCCATCCTGACCGCAGCCACCTGAGGGGTCCCAGGTTCTTGTTTTATCAGTAGATCACTGATAATACCAGTTTTTATTTCTGAATTGACATAGGGAACTGAGAGGTATTTTGGGTGCCCAGCGCTATGCCAGGTGTGGGAATGGATGCCGGGGACAGGATTCTTGGCTGTAGGAGCTGATGGCCTCATGGAATCGCAGGGGAAATGAAGTCTCACACCAGCGTAGATTGCTCCCTGACAACTCAGATGTATTTCTCCCTCCATTGTGGGCATGGGGTCACAGCTCAGCAGCACGTGGCTGCCCCAGTGCACTGCCTCCTGCATCAAGGCATGCACACGACCAAGCCTTCTCCAATAGGAGGCAGGGGAAGTGACGGAGGCCACTCCGGGCTGGAGCCTGCAGGACAGTGGGGCTGTCTTTCTCCCTAGAGGAGTAAAAGGAGCCAGTCTCTGCATCACTTTTTGGTGATGAGAGCATCTCACCATCCCAGAATTCACTGAGAAAGTTATAATCCTCTTATTTACACTTCGGATTCTCTGTTATAGGAGTTTGGTTTTACCCGATTCATTATAGCCAGCCTCTCCTGCAAGGCAGCCCACATCTCACCTCCAGACTGGAAGCTTGGGGTTGGGGGCTGGGGTTGGGGGGAGGTGGGCGTTGGTTCCTTCCTCCTAGACTGTGAGCTCCCTGAGAGCAAGGACTGCTCTGTTCTTTCTGTTTACAGCTGTGTCTCTAGTCCAGGGCTGGAAACAGAGCCTGACAAATAATAGATGCTCACTAATTATTTGTTGATTAGATGAATGAACCGGGGAAGGAGTTGTATTTCCTTGTAATTCTGGAGGCTTCTAAAGGGCTTCTGTCACGGGCCTTAGACCAGGACCTCCTGCAGGCAAGGCTCCCTGTTCCCTGCACCTTCTCAAGCTCCGAGCAGCTGTCTGGGCAGCTGGACCCGTGGAGGGCAAGGCTCCTGGCTGTCCCTCCCTTGCCTCCCAGCCCCCTGGGATGTGGCGGTGACTACCGCAGGAGCCCCAGATGGCATCCAGTGATGCCAGAGGGTGGCTAAGCACCCTTGGAATGAAGCTTAGCCTCATTACAGCTTGTTTGAAAGAAGAGCCAATTAGGAAAGCAATTTTCCTTGAGCAGTCTGAAGGATGGAGTAAAATGATACCCAATCAGACAGGAAGCCAGCAGCCCCCGCACCTCGGCTGGCTCGACGAAGGGCCCCCTGCCTTGCCCTCTCACCTCTTCGGAGTCCTCCCCAACCACCTGAATGTAGCCAGTGGGTAGAAAGGGGACAACTGAGCCCCACCTGAGGCCTCAGGGCTCCAGAGGGCATCATGACAAGCCCCCGCCCCCATGCAGCGCTTCACGAACTTAACACATCACAGGTATAAACACTCCCAGATTCTAAGAACTTCATGCTCCTGGCACTGGGGAGTTTTTGATCACTAATTGCCCTCTTTAGGGCTGTGGTTTCTCTTCATTATATTCTTTGTGGGGAAAGAAAACAGGAAGCACCCTTAGGAGAAGCTCCAAAACCTCCTCACGTCCCCTTCTCCATGCAGGATNCCAGCCCTTGAATCTGGGCTGGATTTGACCAGCAGAATAGAGTGGAAGTGATACCGTACAATCTCAAGGGCATTGCAATCTCCACTGGCATGTTCTTGCTGCCCCGAGACTGCCATGTGGAGAAATGGGCTCTCCTCCTAGACACTGGAGACAGGAGCTCCAGCCAACAGCCAGCCCTGACCTCCAGACACGTGTGTGAATTCATCTTGACCCATCCTGACCGCAGCCACCTGAGGGGTCCCAGGTTCTTGTTTTATCAGTAGATCACTGATNTGTCCTGCCTTTGGTCATCCGCAGAAAGAGGAAAGATGGTTTCCTGGGTCTTCTGCGTTGGCCAGGACTTGATGGGGAGCACAGGACAGAAATCCAGCTTAAATGATTGAACTAAGGCAAAAAAAAATGGGGGCGAGGGGATTTGTGGGAAGGATGTGGAATATCTTTCATACTCAAAGGCCAGGCAGACGAGAGCCTTGGGGACAACTGGAACCCAGGATCCAAACACACTGCCACAAATTCTCTCCTTTCCCTCTGGTCTCTACTGCTCTGCCTGTCAACCAGAGTCTCTCTGAGCCTCCTCCACATGGCAGGCACCATGGCTCTGCCTTGCGTCCCATAGCATTTCTGCCAGAGGGAGCTGAATCTCTCCCAGCCCCAGTTTGCAGAATCCCAGGGTAGAACTCTGGCCCAGCTTTGAGCACGGGCTCCGTCCTCAACTGATCACCCACGTCCGAGGAGGCAGAGGGCATGATAAACGCCCTCTCCTAAGATCACAGAGCTGGACAGGTGTGGGCAGTTCCCTAGAAGAAGGGGGTTGCCAATCCCAGAGGGAGGCCAGGGGCTGGGAAGGCCATATAACAGTTATCAGTTATGGGGACACAGGTGTCTCCTATCCAGCATCTTGGCAAATAGTTTATCTCATCTCCTTTATTTCTTGAAAAAAGCAGGAGGTAAGGTTCTAGCATTATCATCCATGATATACAGATGAGGAAACCAAAGCTCAGAGAAGTTAGATAACTTTCCTCTAATTACATAGCTGTTAAGTGAGAGAGGCAGAACTTGAACCCTAAACGTTCGGTGGCAAAGTGAGGGAGGGAGGAAGATCCAATCCACACAAGCTAAAGCTTGGGCATGTGAAGGGGAGATCGTAATACCAGGAGGGCTGTGCCAAGTGTCCAAAGCAGAGTTTACACAGGGCTGAAGGAAGCCAGATCCAGAGGGCAGAGCTGAGCAGACACCAGCAATCAAGGTAGGCTTCTTAGAGGAGGTGGCATTTGCCAGCACAGGACAGTTTGGACGGCTCCAAAGAGGGTGTGCAGGCAAAGACGCGCAGGTGCTGGCAGTTGGAAGTTGGGCTGCTGCATTGCAAGTGGGCAAGGGTGAGGGGACACGGGTGGGCTGGACAGCATCTGTTTCATTGGCCAAGTCAAAGAGCTGTGCAGCCCAGGTCAAAAAGGTGGGCTGCAGAAACCCCATGAGCAGGACTGGCAGGAGAATATTGTGAATCGTTTTTAAGGTTAAAACGTCCTGATTTTTTTCACAAGAAGTTTTAAAATTTTTAATTGAAGTCTAGTTGACACCCAATGTTCTGTTAGTCTCAGGTGTACAACACAGTGCTTCCACAAGTCTCTAAGTTACACTGCGCTCACAAGCGTAGCTACCGTCTGTCACCATACAGCCTCATTACAAGACCTCTGACTATATGCCCTATGCTGCGCCTTTCACCCTGTGACATTCATTCCTAAAGGGAAGCCTGTGTCTCCTACTCTCCTTCACCCCTTTTGCTCATCTCCCCCCCCCCCACCGCTCTGGCCACCACCTGTTCGTTCTCTGTATAGATGGATCCGTGGCTACTGTTTTTATTGGTTTGCTTGCTTGCTTTGTTTCTTGGATTCTACATATGAGTGAAGTCATATGGTATTTGTCTTTCTCTGTCTGACTGACTTCACTTAGCATAATACTTTCTAGGTCCATCCATGTTGTCACGCATGGCAAGATCTCATCCTTTTTTATGGCCAAGTAATATTCCGGGGTGTGTGTGTGTGTGTGTGTGTGTGTGTGTGTGTGTGTGTGTGTGCGTGTATACCACATCTTCTTTATCCATTCATCCATTGATGGACACTTGGGTTGCTTCCATATCTTGGTTATTGGAAATAATGCTGCAGTGAACATAGAGGTGCAGATATCCTTTTGAGTCAGTGTTTTCATTGTCTTTGGGTAAATACCCAGTAGTGGAATGACTGGATCATATAGTAGTTCTATTTCTAATTTTTTGAGGGACCTCTGTTTTCTTCTATTGCAGTTTTCCATAGCGGTTTCACCAGTTTACATTCCCACCAATCGTGCACAAAGGTTCCTTTTTCTCCACATCCTTGCCAACACTTGCTGTTTCTCATCTTTTTGAGATGAGCCATTCTAACGGGGAGGGAGCGTCTCCTCGGGGTTTTGAGTCGCACGGACCTGAGGATGAGTGATGTTGAGCATCTTTGCACATGGGACATTGTGAATTTTAAAGAGATGTGCTGACAAGAGGGAACACGCATTTCTGGAGGGTGGGTCTCAAACATTTATGGAGCACAGCGACCCACAGTCTGGGCTAAGGGGAGGGACAGAGCATTGGCAGTTGGGGCCTCTGCCCCCCCTGCACCCCATCCCCAGGCAGCACCGGGCTTAGACTTGAAAGTGAGGCTTCTATCTGGCAGAGCCACCCTGGAGGGCCAGCGCCTAACACAGTGTCCGGCACACAGTAAGTGCTCAATCGTTCAGCCTCAGTGGTGACACTCCTGCCAGACTCCCCTGCCAGCCTGGATGTTCGATGAGTCCGTGGGAGAGAACACGCCGGACAGACCAGGCTACAGCGGCCGTGTGCATTTACCACCCCAGCAGAAGGGGAGCCCTGAGAGCAAGCTCTTGGGCTTACTGCTCCACCCCCACAGCGGGTGACAGTGCCCTGCATGCAGTAGGGGCGCGCCCCAGATCTGCTGGAGCTGTAAGGTAAGCCTCGCAATCACCATTTTACAAATGGGGAAACAGAGGCTCAGAGAATCAAAGGGACTCGTCCAAGGTCACACAGCTAGAAAGTGAGGGAATCAAGTTCAGCTAATTTCCCAAAGCCATTTTCGCAATGAGCAACCCCAGCCGCCTCCACACAGACATGGATGCTAGCCAGGCAGAAGCGGGGGGGGGGGGGGGGGGGGGGGGGGTGGGCTTCTACATCCCGCGTCAGACTCCCTGAAGAGAGGTTTGTTTCCCTTCCCCTCTACCCTTATTCCAGCCTGCTCAGGACTGGTGTTCTTCAGACCTGGGAGGGGGCCAGAGGAGCCAGGAGACCTGCAGAGGCCTCAATGGCTTGGACAGCTGTGGGGTCCCAGCCACTTCCTGGGGAGTCTGAAGGAGGCGGCCTCAGCAGCAGGGGCAGCCTGCTAATTAGGGCACGGTGTTCCTGATTCACTATTCTGAGATGTCATTTTCTAGACTTGGGGCTGGGGGTGGGAGTGGAGAAGGCACACACAGAGTTGTTTTTAATTACATTTGGTTTGCTAATTTCTGATAGAAAATAAATATTTACCGGGAGCCATATTTCTTCATTTCACGCCGGCTGACTCCTGAGTTTATCGGGAGCCCAAACAGGCACCTCCCGCTCACCTCCCGGCCCCCCCAGTCCCCACCCCCGCACTGGAGTCACATACCGAGCAGGAAGGGAGGACAGGCGGGTGAAAAAGGGGGAGAGATGGGAGGGAAGAAAGATGCGGAGGGGGGTCAGGCCTGCCTTCGGTGGGCGGCAGGTCCACTCTCAGGTGTGGACAGAGGGGCAGGGGACGCGAGGAGGAGGAGAAGCTCCTCCCTCCCGAGGCTGGAGTAGCACCGTGGCTGGGGTTCGAGCAGGAAGCCTGGTGGCTGGGGCAGTCCCAGCTGTGCGCCAGTCAGCCCTGAGCACACCAGTCGCCTTCACGGCCTGTTTCTACTTGTCAAGATGATCTTTAAGGACACTTCCACATCCTAATGTGTGTTGGGTCTCTCCGAGGACTGGCTTTGGAGGCCTTTTAGGGTGATGGGGCTAGCAAGAAGCTTTGAAAGGCCATCCTGTCCACTCCTTGGCCTCCAAATGGGCCTGTGCAAGGGAATGGGAGTGAGGGAGCAGAGACGAGGAAGGGGAGAGGGGGAAGGGGGAGGAGAGGAAGGAAGTGTGGGTGAATTCCCCGGTAGGGGTGGGCTAGGTGGCCTCCAGAAAGCAAGGACAATCTGTCCTTCTCTCTGCTGAGGGTTGAGATCTTGGGGGTTACAGGGGGCCCATATAGAAGGGGATGTCCCCCTGATGTTGGAGAGGGGAGGGGAAACTAGAGACCCCTTAGTGGAGGGCTGGGGGTCTCGGCAGAGTGGATAGTTAGAGCAGGGCAGACTTTATTAACATTTTGGGCTAGACAATCCTTGGTTGTGGGGGGCTGTCCTGTGCACTGTGTCCCTGGTGTCTCTAACCCAGTAGCACCCACCTGCTAGTTGTGATCACCAAAAACGTCTCCAGACATTGGAGTTTGTGTGAGTGTGTGTGCGAAATTGCCCCTCATTGAGAAGCACTGTCTAGGAAAACCTTGGGTGGGGGAGGAGCAGGAGGAAAACGACATGGAGGAGCTTGTGGGGACTCCGGACTAAGAGGTGATGGGGTCCCCTGAAGGATGGGGAAAAGACAAGGAAATTTGGAGGCTGGAGAATGGAGAGGCCCCTGCCCCCAGCCTGGTTTCTAAATCCATGTTAAGCCAGGATTTTTTTTTTCCAATTACATTTCAATTTAGCTCAATTACTTTTCCATTATTGTTCAAGCGACTCGGTTTTAATTGAAGCTGCTGGTTCTTATCTCTCTCATTCCCCCATATAGAAGAGGGGAGGGGGGGTGGCTTGGGTCAGAGGAAGCCCATGTGGGTGGAATTCTAGGGGCACTGGGCATCTTGACCAGAAAGATCAAAGCCTTGAGGGTGTTGCATGCATCAGACCTCTCCGGGACACCCCATAGTGGCCAAACAAATCTGCAGGTGGCAGGGTGGGGGTGGGGAGAGCTGCAAAGAAGGAAGGCTATGATCACAGTACTCATCAAGTGCTGGACATTATTCTAGCTAAGACCAATAAAGTATGTACTGTTACCATGCCTATTTTACAGATGGGAAAACTGAGACACAGAGAAGTTAAAGAACTTGCCCTGAGTCGTACACCTGATAAGTAGCAGGGCTGGAAGGCAATCCAGCCATGTGGATCTTGAATTTAGGTGCTTAACCCAGGTTATATTCTCCCTCCTTCACAACTATACCCACTGACCTTCTATCTACAACTTCAGCCCCATCTCCCTGACAATCCCTCTCTCCCAAGCTCTGAGGCTCAGTTTCCCCTAGGGTATTTCACATTCCATGTGTCTCTAATTCCTCCCCAGTCTTCAAGGGCTGGCCTTCACTACCTCTTCCAGAAAGTCTTCCCTGATTGCCCCTGCCCAAATGTACTTCTACAGCCCGAAGTGGTCCATCATGGTGAGGGTGGGGGGTTTAGAAAAGGCAATAAGCTAGAGTTGGACAGATCTGAATTAAGTCACCTATGAGCTATGTGATTTGGGCAAGTCACTTAAGCTCAGTGAGCCTCCATTTCTGTGTCTGTAAAATGGGTATTAAGAACACCCATCTCCTGGGAGTAGGTGTTCTGAGGACTAAAGTAAAGGCACAGGTATAGCAGGGATCAATCTCCCCACTTCACGAAGCAAACAGATGAGCCCTCACAGATGTGTTCAAATCCTGCACAGAAGTGGAACAGAAAGTGGGACTGGGATCCCCCCTTAACCCTGAAAGTCATCAACCTGCGTCAGAGAAGACAAGCAGCCATGAACTTTCTGAGCCCATGGGGGTGAGGGACTTGAGGTCTTACTCTTCTTTGACCTTCCTTGTTCTGCCTGCATACCAATGAATTCACAGACAGGCTGCCCCTGTGACTCTGAGGATGGGTGAGTGATAGAGGTGAGATTAGGCAAACCCCTTGCCTTACAATTGTGGTTTTTCTCAGTTAAGAGAATGCCACTAGAAGGAATAGAATATGAGACTCAAAGTGACTTACATGGTTTTCCAGCAAAAAGTCTGAAGTGGGTGCTTCCTGGGTTGGTCAATGATTGGGTTTTTCACAGATCCCTCTGTTCTGCCGCCTTCAGTATGTTCACAGCTTCATGGTCAAAAGATGGCTGTCAGAGCATGACATCACAGCATCCCAAAATAGCATCCAGAGCTGCATGGAAGGAAAGAGAAGAAGGGAATCCCCTCACACCCTCTTTCCTTTTACTCAGGAGGAAAGTCTTTCCAGAAACTGTCCACAGATTTTCCCTATGTCTCATTGGCGAGAACTGAGTCATACAGTCACCCCAGGTGTATTGGGAAAGCCAATTCCTGGCACCATTACCCCAAGGGCATACCCTTTCGGGCACCAACTTGATGTGGGGAGAGTCCCCTGGAAGACCTTGACCTTGACTTCTGTACCCCTCATCTTGCGTGTCCCCTGAACGAAACCCAAGTGAGCAGTGTCTGCAAATAACCTCAGGATAAGCAGCTTCGGTGCTTTCCTCTCTGGTTATAAGCTTTCGTCTCAAAATTAGCTTCATATTTCCTGCTACCTTTTTTTTTTGAAGCTTTTTTAAAAAGATTTTATTTATTTATTTGAGGGAAAAAGAGAGCAAGTGTGAGCAAGCACAAGTGGGGGGAGGGGCAGAGGTAATGCTGTGTTCTTATTGCAACCTATCAGGTTTCAATATGCATCATTCCTGATGATGTTCACTTCCAACAATTTTGAACATATGTATGTAAGTCATGGCCTTTGACTCCATAGTGTCCCACAAATGCTGTCCAATCCTGCACATATAAAACAAACTGAGGCCAAGGCGACCCTGTGCTAACTTGCATGTTTCAGACAATTCCATGGTTTATTCATTCACAGCAGAGAGCAATCAAAGAGGACTGGAAGGAAGAGATCAATAATGGCTTCCTGGAATGGGGAGGATTTGTCAGAGACTGAAGGGAAGCATCAAGGTAGGATGGAGAATATATGAGAAGGCTCAGAGCTGAAAAGAGTAAAAAGCATGTGTGACAGAGGCAATGTTCTATATTCCAGAAATCTGTGTCATTTCTCTTGGGTCACAGAAAGACTACATTTTCCAGGCTCCCTGGCAGGTCAATTGGGCCCTGTGACTGAGCCCTGACCAACAGAATATGGGTGAAAGTAAGGAACACTGCTTCTAGGCTTCCCATAAATCCTTCTGCATGATCCTCCACCCTCTTCCCTCCCCTTGCATAATCACCTTGGAGACTGCAATTTGAAGATGGTGGAGAACCTGTGTCCCTGAATGACTCTATGGGGCAGAACTCTACCCTCCCCCACTGCCAATCACATCAGATTGTGACAGGAGTGGGCAATTAACCTTGGCTGTGATAAGCCACTGAGATTTTAGGGTTATTACAGCAGCTGCCATACCTTGACTAAGATATGTGATGGAGACATCAAGAAAATCAGTTTGGTTAGTACAGAGTTGTGTAGAGACACGTGAGACAAGATAAATCCAGCTTATAGTAGACCCTTGAAGGTCAGGCTAAAGAATCTGGAATCATTTTCAGTAGGAAATACGGAGCCTTTAAGGATTATGAGTTGAGAAAGACATGAAAAAAGTGATGTTTAAAGGGGAGGTGATTTGGGGGCACCTGGGTGGCTCACTTGCTTAAGCAGCTGACTCTTGATTTCAGCTCAGGTCAAGATCTCAGAGTCCTGGGATGGAGCCCCAAGTCTTCCTCCATTGTTGGTGGGGACTCTGTTTCCTCTCTCCCTGCCCCTCTCCCTGTTCTCTCTCTCTCTCTCCTTCTCAAATAAATAAATAAACCTTGAATAAAGGTGGGGGGGTAGTTTCTAGGATAGCTTAGGTGGCAGTGAAAGAAGGAAAGAGGCTATTTAGAGGCTGTTGTGCTCATCCAAGTAAGGGATGGTATTAAATAAGATCAAGTTCAGATCGACAGAAAAACCCAAATAATAGTGGCTTGATCACGGTGAATACTAATTTCTCTCACACAAATGAAGTCTGAGTGTATGATTCTAGGACTGATGGCCAGGCCCCTTCCATATTGTCTCTCTGCCATCTTCAGTAGGTGGCTTCTGTGTCATGATCCCCGATGGCTGCTTGAATGACAAGAGTGAGTCACATCCACTTATTACTCAATAGGAAGAAGGAAGGGGCAAGGAAGGGAGTGCCCCTTTCCTCTAAGGACACTCCATAGAAGTTGCATGTACCAATTCTACTTACGTATTAATCACATGTAACTGCAAAGGAGCCTGGAAAATTTGGTCTTTATTCTAATGGTCCTAGTTGCCCAGCTGAAATTAGGAATATGAGGAGAATAAACTTGAGAGAGGGATAATTAAGTGTTTGCCATGATGGTGGTGGTGCCTAGGCCTCAGGGGTCTTGCTGAGATTGAAGAAACATGGAAATGTACAAGAATGATGAACAAATGGAACAAATAGTCCTGGGTTCAAATCCTGAGTTCCCATTTTACTTGCTATATGATTTACTCAAGTTTCTTAACCTCAGTTTTTTAATTAAAGAGGAATGATACTACCTCCCCCATAGGGAGACTAAATGAGATATTGAATGCTAAATGTCTGGCCCAATAGAGGATGCCCAATGAATGGTAAATTGATTTAGTCCCTGAGAGACAAGGGAATGAGGGAAGAGGGGCCAAGGGGAAAGAATTAGATATTAATTTCATTCATTCATTAATTCACTCTTGCATCCACTCATCATCCGTTTATTGACATGCCAGACACAGTGCTGGACTCTGGAGATAAGCAGGGAACAAGAACCTCTGAAGAAGTTCCGCAGCCATAGAGACAGTCAAGTAAACAGGCAATTAAATGACGACCGGATGAAAGCCTGGCCCCATTGACTCAGCCAGGATTACAGCTCTTGGCTTCCTCTTCCCCAGGAGAGTGTTGGGAGCTCTCCACGGTGCTGACTTGGATCCACCACTCCTGCCATGAGGGCCCTGCCAGCCATCATCCAGGGAGATGGGGAATCAGTAGCAGGGGAAAGTTCTCCCTTTCTGTCTCAAGGGGAAGGCAACTTTCCCTCTGAATACACAAGAGGGTGAGTAAGGGGCTGAGTGGGGAAGGGAAGAGGCAAGGGTGTTTGTATCAGCATGTGTTTGTGGCAGCTTGTGCCTTGGGTGGTTGTTGGGTGAGTTTATAGGCAACATGGTCCTTAGACGTAGACTGACAAGATAGCTACCATTGTGATGGGTTCCCTAATGGTGCAATTTCAGACACCAGCAAAAGGAGTTGTATTTTTCTTTCTTTTTAAAAATCTGGGTTCTGGTTCTGAGGAGATGGTGTAAGCATACCCTACGTTGTCTCTCTCATGGCATGAAATGATCAATTCTGAAATTCAGGAAGCAGGTACTAGAGGATTCTGAAAAATAAGTGGTGGTAAGTGGATTAAGGAAGAATTAGAAGTTTTATCTCTCTGGTATTGTCCACCCTGGACTTAAAGACAACCTAAAACTCAGAAGGGTACATTGGGTGTGGACAGAAAGAGCTCCATGAGAAGCTTTCTATTTCTGGACCAAGGAGAGAAAAAGGGGAGCCTATGGGTTATTGAGAGTAGGAGAAATCCCCTGGCTTTTTTTTTTTTAACTTTGATCTTTTTTCTGGCCCCAGCTCCCAGGCAATACTCTGGTAGCAGGGATGATGGCTGCCCAGAGATGGCAGATTTAGTCAGCAGAGCAGGTGCCTAAATCTCTGAGAGAGAGAAACTTTTATCTCTCACCAGAATAGCTGTGATCCCAAGAGCACAAGGCTAATCCCTATTATTATGTTCTTTCTCTTTATCCTCCCACTACTTGGTCCAGGACAAAGAAGCAGCAGTGGAAAGAATGCAGCCGAGTAGGGAAACTAAAACCCCAAATTTCTGTCTGGAGGTCTGAGAAGGGAGCCTCCAGGATTTGGAAATTGTCAGGTGAATCATGGAGAAGAGGAAGGTCAAGAGAGTAATCCCATAAAGTTATATGTGAATTCCAGGCCTTACCTCAGAGCTATGTATGTCTGGATCTGGTCCTAAACAGCTTATGCAGCCTTTAAGAACTGAGCTACACACAGATCACCACCAGGTCCCAGGCTGAACACTGGGTGGCACACACATGGGACTGTCCATCAATGCGTTACAAATACTTTGAAAACTAAACTGACATTGGGTCCACAGCCCACAGAAGGCAGATCAGAACTTGTAACCTAAACATAACTTGATTGGTTACTTGCTAACAAAAAGTCCCAAATACACTTCTTAAGATTTAAACAAGATCCAAAATATCTGGGATAAAATGCAAAATATCTTGGCATGTGAAGAATGAGGAAACTCTTATCTCATAAGAGAAAAAGAAAAGCAACAGAAACCAACCTCAAGATAACACAGATGTTGGATTATCACACAGAGACTTTAAAGCAGCTATTATAACCATGCCTCAAGAAGTTAGGGTGAACCCTCTTGAAATGAATGGAAAGTTAGAGAGTCTAGCAAAGAAATAGAAGATATAAAGAAGAAGCAAATAGAAATTTTAGAACTGAGAAATACAATGACAATGACTGAGTTAGAAATTCACTGGATGGGGTGCCTGGGTGGCTCAGTGGGTTAAGCATCTGCTTTTGACTCAGGTCCTGATCTCAGGGTCCTGGAATCGAGCCCTACTTTGGGCTCCCTGCTCAACGGGGAGTCTGCTTCTCCCTCTCCCTCTGCAGCTCCCCCTGGCTTGTGCTTGCTCTCTCTCTCTCTCCCTCTCTCTCTCTCTGATAAATAAATAAAACCTTAAAAAAGAAAAGGAAAGAAATTGACTGGATGGGCTCAATAGCAGAGTGAAGATAAGGGAGGAAGAGTGAGTGAACTTGGGTAGAGAATAGTTATTCAGTTTGAACAACATACAGAAAAAAAGATTTCTGAGAAAAGTTGAACAGAAATTCATGGATCTGTGGGACAATGCCAAAAGTTGAACATTTGTGCTAATGAACTTTTTAAAATGGAATTCAAAGGATGTTTTCTGACCATAGTGAATTAAACTAAAAGTCCATAACAGAAAGATAATTGGAAAGCTTCCGAAGACTTGGAAATTGAACAACACACTTCTAAATAATTCATGGACAAAGAGGAAATCTCAAAGAGAAAATGTTTGGAACTGAATGAAAATTAAATACAGCAAAATGTATGGTGAGCAGTTAAAGCTGTGCTTAGAGGAAAATTTATAATATTAATTGCTTTTATTAAAAAAGAAGAAAATTCTCAAATTAACAATCTAAGCTTCTTGCTTAAGAAACTAGAAAACCAGTGCAAAATACACTCAAAGTAGGCAGAAGAAGTAAATAATAAAGATCAGTGCAGAAATCAATGAAATTGAAACCAGGAAAACAATAAAGAAGGATCGATTGAACTAAAATTTGGTCCTTTGCAAAGACCCATAAAAGATAAACCTATAGCTAGACTGACAAAGAACAAAAGAGAAAAGGCACAAATTACCAGTATCAGGAATGAAAGAAATAATGTCACCCAGCATTAAAATAATAGGAATACTGCAATTATCCTATGTCCATAAGTTTAACAACTTAGGTTCAAAGGTTAGCAAATTATGTCCCATGGACCAAATCTGGCCCACCACCTGTTTTTGTCACTGAAGTTTTTTTGGAACATGGCTGTACTGGTTTGAATAGTCCCCTTGCCAAATTAATGTCTACCTACAACGTCAGAATGTGACTTTATTTGGAAATAGGGTTTTTGCAGGTGTAATTAGTTAAGATGAGGTCATATTGGATTAGGATGGGTCCTAAATCAAAAATGACCAATGTCTTTACAAGGAAAGGAGCGGAAGATTAGGATATGGAGATATAGAGAGAGGAGGCCATGTGAAGGCTGAGGTAATGAGGGGAATTATATTGCCACAAGCCAAGGAATGCTTGGGAGCAGAAGCAGCATGAAAGGATTCTGCCCTCGAGCCTTCAGAGGGAGCAGGGCCCAGCTAACACTTTACTTTTGCGCTTCTAGCCTCCCGAACTGTGAAAGAATACATTTTTGTTGTTTTAAATCACCCAATTTGTGCTATTTTGTTATGGCAGCCCTAGGAAACTAACACAACAGACACGCCCACTGATTTATTTATTGTCTATAGCTGCTTTCACACTACAATGGCAAAGGTGAATAGTTGTAAGAAAGACTGTGTGGCCTAAAAAGACTACCGTGTTTCCTATCTGTCCCTTTAACAAAAAAAATTTAATGACCCTTGACACAGAGGAAATAGACCAAGCTCTTAAAAGTCACAAACTACCAAAATGCACCCAATAAAAATAACCAGAATCATCCTATATCTATTAAACAATTTGAATTTGTAATTGAAAAACTTGCAAAAAAAAAATCTGGAAGTTGCTCAGTTTTCCTAGGTATCTCCCATACACACACGTGTGCGCGCGCACACACACATGGAACTATATATATGCCATACGTGTTATTAAACTTTTGTTTGTTTTTCTCCTGTTAAAAAGAAAAAAGAGGGGCCCCTGGGTGGCTCAGTTTGTTGAGTGACAGACTCTTGATTTCGGCTGGTGTCATGATCTCAGGGTCCTGGGATAGGGCCCACATTGATCCCGCCCCATCAAGCCCCACTTCCACTTCTGGCTCTGGGCTCAGTGGGGAGTCTGCCTGAGGATTCTCTCTCTTCCTCTCCCTCTGCCCCTCTCCCTGCTCGCACACTTGCGTGCTCTCCCCGCCCCAATAAATAAACAAATCTAAATAAATGAATGAATGAATGAAAAAGAAAAAAAGAAATCTTCTGGCCTGAATGGTTTCTCTAGTGAATACTAACAAACCTTGAGAGAAGAAATAACCCAGTTCTACATAATATCTTCCAGAAGATGGAAGAGAAGACTTGCCAACTCATTTTACAAGCCTCACATTACCCTAATGTCCAAACCAGATGAAGACACAGTAAAAGAAAACTACTGACCAGTATCTCTCATGAACATAGAAACAAAAATCTTAAAGAAGATACTAGAAAATTGAATACAACAATGGATATGAAAAGAATAATACACCATGACCAAGTGGAGTTTATCCCAAGAATGCCAGACTGGTTCAATATTCAAAAATCAATCAATGTAATCCATCATATTAACAGACCAAAGAAGAAAATCCACATGATTATATCAAACTGAGATAATCAATGTATGCTGTTTTAAGCTGCTGAGTTTTGTGATAATTTGAAACTCAGCAATAGATAATTAATCTTAACATGTTCTCTGTTTCTCCTGTATTTCTTCCCCCACTCATCTCACACCCCCAGGGAAGATACTTTGGTAACCACTAAGTAACCACTAACCTGAATGTATGGTTTATGTTTCTTGTGTGTTTCTTTATACTGTTACTCTTTTTTCTTTATACTTTTACTTATATTCGTACACCCTCAAACCATAGATGGTATATTTTACCATGTAAAATATAAGATTTACATGAAGGTCTTAAAATTTTATGTAAGTGATACCACATTGTTCTCGGCTATTTATTCTTCTCTGAATATTGTAGTGCGACTCATCCATGTTGCCTGTGTCGGTCTTGTTCATTCATCCTTACAGTCACACAGTATTCTATGTAGGGTTCTGCCGCAATTTATTGATCCATTCCTGTATTCGTGACATCTATTTTTTTTCCTTATTTTGCTTTTCTAGTGTCCCTGGGAACCTTCTTGTACATGTTTCTGTGTGTAAATGTATGGGAATTTCTCTAGGGAGAGGAAAAGCTTGATCTAATCCTGGTTCTGGCTTCTTTTTTCCCAGAGTCCATGATGAAGTGGTCGCTCGCAATCCAAGCTGAATGTGGGGTGTGTGTGTGTGTGTGTGTGTGTGTGTGTCTGTGTCTGTGTCTGTGTTTATGAGGGTGGGGGAGGAAGAATCATAACATAACAAGGAACGAAAATGACCATGAGTCACTGAGCCCTGTCTGTGTACCCGAACTAAGCACGTGTACTTGTCATAGCATGTCTCCGTTGGAAGGGACTTTAGATGCATTCGTCACACTTCCTGGGAATCTCCGTCTCTCTCAAAACTCCTGCCTTGCCCCATAGCTCCTTTCCCACTCACTTTCCCAGTCCAGATCCTGCCGCTTTGTCAGGAGCTCAAGAGAAGGCATTACGGAGCAGGAGGGGAGAAGGGAGGGAAGCCTCCCTCTCCAGTCTTTGCCAGGAAGGCAAATGGATGGCTCAAAGCCCATCACAGGGAATCACAATGTGGGCCCTGCTGTGACCCCCACTCTACACAGCCCAGGACAGGCGCCACACTCCCCTCCACCTGCCCACACCAGGGAAGGCAGGCTGGGAGGGTCGTGGACGGTGGAGCTGAGCATGCAGGCAAGCACTTGCTGGTAGGGGTGGTGCAGGCCAATGGTGGGCGATCCGCTGGGGCTGGGGAACACATCCCGGCCCCCAGGAGAAGGAGGTCTGTCTGCATAGGGGACACCATGTCTTGGGCACCCTGTCTGAGGCAAGGAGGGGATGAAATGACCTAGGGGTGGCCTCTTGGCCCCCACAGGCCTGTCCCATCCCCGTCCCAGCCCGCCTGCTTCAGGCACACACACCTCCATAGGTAAATCCTCCCGCAGCCCCCTGTTGACAAGGGCCACCTCCCACTACTCACTCTTGGCCCAGCTGCCCTGTCACAGCCTAAATGCTTAGATAGGAAAAACTCACAAAGCCCAGGCCCCCAGGGCTGAGGGACAGTGCCAAGAAAGTTTTCTGCTCCAAGTACATTCGGGTTCTGCCCAGCTCCTGTGGTCTGGACTGAAGAGAGAATGCTGAGGGGACCTCAGGCTGAGGGAGGAGGCATAGTGCCTGCCCCCGCAGGGAGCCCTCAGGCTGAGGGAGGAAGCACTACCCCTGCTTTCCAGGAGTCACTGGTTTAAGGCAGGGAGGCAGAGTCCCTACTTCTGGGGAGTTACCAGTCCAAGGGAGGAGGCACAGCTCCTGCTATTAGTCTGAGGGGAGTTCCCAGTCTTGTTGCCTGTCAGTTCTGCACAAGGTAAGGGCCAAAGATGCCAGGATACAAAAGATCTCTGATTCTAGACGTAGAGTCTGTGGAGATTATCGTAGCAAGTGAGAAGCTATTGATTTCTGCTTTTGTCGGCAACAGACTGAAAGGACAGGAGAACCGGAGGCAGGAAGCCAGCAGGAAGGACTTCCCACCCATGGGAAATGAAGGCACGAGGACAAGGTGGGCTTTGTCCCAGGACCTGGGATTGTTGTGGGGTTAAAGGCGATGCCATTGGTGAAAGCAGCTGGTAGACAGGAAGTCAACCCATAAGCACAATGGACTATCACCACATTTTAGCCGTTCCCATATACCTTACTGTGGTGGTAGCACCCTGGTCCCAGGGTGACATGACAGCCTACTACCCTCCAGGGTTGCAGAGTGGAAGGCAGGAACACGGACCTTAATGTATGGATTCCTTTCAATACCCTAGGCCCATCTTCAGGAAGCCCTTTAGGACCTGCTGGGCGCCATACCCACAAAATTCCTGCAGCCCTCCAGGTAGATTGTAGGGCCTGTGGAAGCCATGTCAATCTGCCTGTTCCACCCCCCTCTCCTGTGCCCCAGGAGCTAAGAGCCCAGAACACTGAGCATTAGCTAGTCACTCTTTCTCTTTCTAAAAAAACACAACTCTATTAAAATAACAGCGTGACTTAGTTAATTATTCTCCATACTAAGTGGGTAACTGTAGGAATACAATTCATCCAGCTCCCCGCTGCCTGATTGAGTTTCCTAAAATTCCACTTTGCTCTTGTCACCGCATCCCCTCCCCCAAGGGCTTTCCCCTCCTTCCGAGATTACATAAGATAAAGTCCCAAATCCTAGGTCTGAAGTTTTGGGACCTCCACCATTGGGCCTTCCCTGCATCCGTGCCTCAGTGACAGGACTCTACACTTCGGACAAACTAGGCTATCTATTCCCTGTCCTTGTCTCTGCCTCCTTCAACTGAGCCTCTTTAAGACTGGTCAAACCCAGCTTCCTCCATGAAGTCTTCTTTGATTGCTGTAGTTCAGAGTTTCTTATAGTGGACTTGTACCATTGGCATCAGAATCACATGGAATGAATGGAAGACAGGCGCGGTGTGTGTGTGTGTGTGTGTGTGTGTGGCTAAAATGCTGATTCATAGGCCCCACCCCAGACCTATTGGACCAGGCTCCCTGGTGCGAGATGATGTCTGAAACTTCGCTCATTTAACAACCCCCACCCCTGTCCTATCATGCGCCACTGCCCTAGCCCTTGGTAGCTAGCTGTCCTGTTCTGAAACCCCGTAGCCCTTGGACATGGATCTCTTGTCTGGAAACATCACATGCAAGAACATGATAGATTAGACAGACACTCCAAAGGGGCCTCTGTCTATAAAACAGCCAAATCATAATAAACCACGTGCAATGACATGGAGTTCAGGAGAGGTAAGGGCAATCTTCAAGGTTGCTCTGAGGGCACATGCTGACAGCAGCCCTGAGGTAGGATTACTGCAGGGAAGGCAGGGAGACTCACTTGACCCTCTTGCTTTAAGCAGGGACTCAGATGACCTGTGTCCTCTGGCTTCCAGCAAAAGCTATTTCAAATCCTCTCTGGAGGAAAACATTCCAACTTAGTCCCAAGATTCCCAAAGATTAGGGGTAAGCAAAAGAGAAAAAACCCCCACAAAAACCAAAATAAACCTCATGGTCACAGTTCACCGAACACTTAGGAAAATCAGCCACCATGAGTGAGAGCCAGCAGAAACCATAAGCAATAGCCGTGAATTCCCAAGGAATTTAGATACTAGGATAATTAAACACTGGTTACAAAATAATTATGCATAAAATATTTTCAATTAAAAATAGAATGGCAAAGGGGCACCTGGCTGGCTCAGTCAGAAAAGCAGGCAACACTTGATCTCAGGTTCATGAGTTCGAACCTCGCATTGGGTGTAGAGATTACTAAAAAAAATAAATAAATAAACTTGTTTCAAAAGTTTATTAAAAAAACAGAAAGGCGAAGACAATCGTGTGACAAAAGTCTGAGTGATGACAAGGCAGGTGTTTTTAAAGGACTGAATAGGCCTCATACTTAAAGCAAACTCAGTGGGTGGGTCAAATAGGAGATGAGACGCGGCTGAAGGAAGATTTAGTGAAGTGGGGACTAGAGCTGGAGACCTTGCTTTGATGGCAGCACGGCAAGTCAAAGAAATGGCAGATGGGAGAGGGCTTGCAAGGTGTGGAAGACTAACTGGGGTCTCAGAAAAAGAGAGCAAATGGAGAAAAGGAAATGTTTGAAACTATAAGGGCTGGAAATTTTCCATTTTTGATTAAAAATGTGGATTCACAAAGATAGGAAGCACAAGGAGAAGCAGGATTAAAAAAAAAAAAAAAAGGCTTCATACACACCATCTGTCCAGGCTGCCTGAATTTTGTGGGTCTGGGGCCCAGCAGGTCCTAAACCAGCTTCCTGAAGATGGGCCTTGGCTATTAAGAGAAACTCACTGTGCAGCACATCAAACAGAAAAAATTCTAAAAGCAGCCAGAGAAAAAAAGCAGATCTGCTCTCAGGCCCCCTTCTAATGTCAGTTCCCTGCAGAAGAGCATGCCAGTCTCTCCAGCCAGATGGAAGTCCCCTAAGGCCCAAGCCTCTGTCATCTGTGCGCCCTCAGTTGCATTATTAACCTCCGAGGCTCCGGGTTTCACTGGGTAAAGGCTGAGGGGTGTGCTGCACAGGGAGCGGAAGAGCCCTGGCTTTGGAGTCCGGGGGACCGGGACAAATTCTGGCTCTGCTACTCACTGCCTGTGGTCCCTCTGCTCTTCCTGGGGCCGATGCTCACACCTAAGTCACTGGTGTGTGCGCTGCTCTTGAACTTCAAAAGAATGAGGAGCCACAGAACAAAACACCCAGGTGATGGTTCTGATTTTTAAGAAGATTTGCTTAAGTGCTGACCCTGGGCTCAGACATTCCTCATGCTTTCCCTCAGGGAGCCCCTGGGACATTCCTGTAAACGGGCCTCAGGGGCCATGACATGAGAAAACCACCCCCCCTCAGCTCATGGGGTCCTCTGGTCTCACCCCCAACCCCACCCTCATTCTCTCTCTGACACCAGCACCCATTCTGGTGCACTTAATATGTGTCCTTGAATATGGACGTCTACTCTTGTTAAATATTAGCGTTGGTTTGCCTGAGAACGTGTTTCTAATTTCCATAAATGATGTTGTGCTATGGACCTTAATTCTGAGGGTTTTTTCCCCATTCGACTCTACAATTTTTTTTTCTTTCAGAGAGAGAGAACGCACAAGCGGGGGGAGCAGCAAGCAGAGGGAGAAGCGGGCTCCCCGTTGAGCAGGGAGCCTGATGAGGGACTTGATCCCAGGACCCTGGGATCATGACCTGAGCTGAAGGCAGACGCTTAACCGACTGAGCCACCCAGGCGCCCACAACACTACACTTTAATATCTATCCCCGTGTCTGTCTGTACATCTAGCATGTTGTTTTTAATTGCAGTTTGGTATTCCATAGTGTCCCCACGTCAAAGGGGAGGTACTGGAGGCTCAGAGAGCCTAGATGACCTTGCCCAAGGTCACACAGCCAGTAAGGAGCAGGCCTTCACAGCAGCCCTCTGTCCCTTCACAGATTTAGAGAGCCGTGCTCATTCTCTTCTCACTGGGCCCCCTGACCTACCTGCTCCCAGCAAGGGAAGGCTCCCCCACTGAGCCTCCTCGGGCCTCCAAAATACTCCAGAACACCTCCACTGGCCTCCAGAATGGCTCCTGGGTTCTGAAAGACCCCATCCCCTCTTTCTTCTAAACCTCTCCAGTGGGTTTCTTTTACAGTATTTAATTGAGCATATCTAATTCGGTACTATAATTTCATTTATTTAAAGAGGTAATACAATTGCCATATTTCAATATTCAGAAGACAGAAAAGAGGACACAGGGGGTCTCCCTCTCTGCTGACCCCACCACCTAGTTCCCCAACCTGGAACTCCTCCCTGTTACCAGTATTTATGACTCTCACCAGAGATATTTTATCCTTACACAAAAATAGGTTTCCATGGTGTTCCCTTGCCATTTTTACACAAATGCTAGCATACACTTTATACTGTCTGACACTTGACTCTTGTCACTTCAGACCGTGTCTTGGGGACTGTTCCACGCCAGTCCTCTACTGTATCAGCTTCTGCTTTCTTTATGGCTGCACAGTATCCCGTTGTGTGGTTGTGCTGTTATTTATCCAACTAGGGCCTCTTCATGACCACGGTCCTAACTCCTGCTAAGTAAAAGGCTGCCGTGAGCATCCCTGTGCACCTGTCATTCTCCTGTAGGTGAGCGGAGCGGCTCTTCCGAAGCATTGCTCAGACTCGTTTAGAATCAGGCGTTCATTCCCCCAGCGGCTGGAGCGTTGGTTGCTAACAGCTCCCAAACATCTTCAGGCACAGTCATCGGCTGACCCTCACCCAGGGCTACACCCCTCTCCCGGACGCAGAAACATCTGCTGTCTGCTCCTCCAAGGGGCTTTGCCTCCGTTTGGGACATCTCTGCTCCCAGAGCTCCCATGGGATCTGCATGGCAGTTCAGCTCCTTCCTCTGCCCGTCGTGCCTCCCTCACTGCCCTGCAGGTGTTAAGCCCAAGAACGTTCCTTCCCCAGCTGTGCGAATCCCTACCTCAGAGCCTGTTTCCAGGAAACCCAATCAAAGACAGAAAGTCTGTTTGCAGGATAAATTCCTAGTTAGGGAATAGAAGGACCCATGTGCTTGTAATTTGGGTAGATTTCCATGTGTTTTCAGAGGACGGAACGAAAGATTATGTACGCAGCTGGCATGCACTAATTCTCCTTCCACCTGACCTAGATTACAAGGCGCTTTTGTGCAGAAGGTCACACAGGATTTTCCAGCGTGCCTCTGCAGCGGACAGGACAATCTGACACTTCGCAGCTAAGGAGGCTGGGCGGAAAGGGGGCAGCTTGCCCACGATGGCACGGCTGGCGCAGCAGAAGCAGGGTCATCCTGGTTTATGCCAGACATGGGGACGCTGAGGTGCTGGCTCCACCCAGGGACTGGAGGACAAATATGGATAACAGGGGTGCAGCTGGGGGCGTGGGGCAGGCGGAGTTTGCCAGACCTCCCAGTTAGGGCCCTACCCTTCTCTGATGGCCCAGATAGCCCAGTGTGACTGCGCCCTCCCTCTTCTGGCCTGACTTTCCCCCGCCCCACACCCTTCAAGCTCTCCCGGCTACTGTAAGCTGTCAGATGCCCGACAGAAAGTAATTCAGACTAACATGAGAGCCACGTGCAACCTCTCCCCAAACTACTCAGATGTCTGCCTGAGTTTTAGACTGTACAAAAATAACTTCACGCACTCAAGTCTCCTTTACAACCATTTACAACAGCCCCGGCTTACATCTGGACCCTCACAGCTGGATTTGGATCTGTGCCTTCCACCCCAACGGCCTTCCCATCTCCTCTACTCTTCCACCTTCGTGCATCCTCCTCGTCCTCCAACCCCCAGGCACTGCCTCCTGGAGGAAGCCCGTCCCCACTTTCCCAGGGGTGGGGGTGCTCCCCCTCCCACGGACCCCCATAACCACCACTGACATTCAGTGCTATGGGTTGAATCATGCCCCCCCAATTCCTGTGCCGAAGTCCTACTCCCAGGACCTCAGAATATGACCTTATTTGGCAATAGGGTCATGACAGATAGAGTTAGTCAGGAAAGTGAGGTCACACTGCGTATCTAGTGTCCTTATTAAAGGTGCCATGAGGGACGCCTGGGTGGCTCACTCAGTTAGGCCTCTGCCTTTGGCTCAGGCCATGATCCCAGGGTTGCATCGGGCTCCTTGCTTAGCAGGGAGCCTGCTTCTCCCTCTGCCCCTCTCCCTGCTCGTGCTGTCTCTCTCTCTTTCTGACAAATAAATAAATAAAATCTTTAATAAATAAATATGCCATGAGAAGAGAGACGTGTACAGAGGGAGGACAATGTGAAAATACCATCTACGGGGGCACCTGGCTGGCGCAGTCAGTACAGTGTGCGATTTTTGATCTCCGGTTGTGAGTTCAAGCCCCACACTGGGGGTAGAGAGTACCTAAAAATAAAATCTTAAAAAAAAAAAAAACAGAAAGAAAAGAAAATTCCAGCTACAAGGAAAGCCAAAGATTGCCAACAAAACCTCGGCAGCTAGAGTGAGGCCTAGAACAGATCTCCCTCACAGCCCTCCGGAGAGATTAACCCTGCGGACACCTTGATCCCGACTTCCCGCCCCCAGCGCTGTGGGACAGTGTGATTCTGTTGTGGAAGCCACCCAGCTGGTGGAGCGTGGTACAGCACGTGGCAGCCCTAGGACACTAATGCATTCCCTGGGCGCTTTCGAGGATGAGCTTAGGCATTCCTGGGATCCTAGGGGTGGGGTGATATCGCCCTCATTTAAATGGCAGAGGGAGGAGATGGACCCACGCTGTCTGACTCCAGAGCCCGTGTTTGGAACCGCTAATTTATATGTCTTATAGTAAGTAGTACGTATGGGTGGGAGCATTGACGGAAGACCCGCAGGATCACTCCAGGCTGCAGACTCAGTGCTGATGTCTCCCAAGCACCGCGAGGGAGGAGGGACCTTCCAGCAGCCTCAGGCGCTTGCCCAGCCTCCTGGACAGTACGAGGCAGGCCCAGGATCTGACGCACGACCTGCTACTTCCCACAGAGAGACACCACATCCCGGCTCCACGCCAGGGAGCACGTCTGCCCCAGGCCCAGCTGCGTGTGCCCTGCCTGGGCCCAGCCTGGTTCCCCGGGCCTCCGGGACCCCATGCTGAGCGCACAGCAGGTACTCCAAAGCTGTGGTGGGAAGAGGGAACTCATGTATGGCTCTGATGAGGCGGCCTCCTTGGGCCTCATAACAACATTTCATACATGGCTCAAGTATCGACAGAATTCTCATCTCAGCCTGCTAAATGCCTGCCTAATTTTCCACTCGATTGACAGACTCCATTTTACTTAACTAGCCCCTTTTGTATAGCAATTGGATGGTCTCTCATCCCCTCCTAAACTAGGGGGCGGCACCAGGGCTGCCCAGGCTTCAGCAGTGGTGCCTTCCGAAGGAGCCAGCCTAGGAAGAGCATTCCTGGGCCACTAGCAGCAGCTGCCAGCTGGGGAGAAGCTTGGGGACGGGCCTGGCACTTCCTGAGGCTCAGTGGGCATCACCCTGTCCCCCGTTACCCTCGAGTCCTGTCTTCAATCCCTGCTCACCTCTGCTGACCCCTTCAAGGCAACAAAGGACAGAGCTCCCTGGCGGCTTCCCCCCACCACCCCCATCGCATCCTGCTCTGAGCCCCCACTCTCTTGTCCTTTCCGCGTCTGACATCTTCCTACTCTTCTCTGAAACAGAATCCTGGCATTCTTTCAGTCACGGTCACTGAGCACCTACCTGGTGCCCAGAGCTGATCCGGGTGCCAGGGATTCATCGAGCCGTCAACAAGAGGCAACATCGCCGCTCACAGAGCTGACATTCCAGAGCGGAGAGATGGATGGGAAGCAGAGAAGGGATATGCAGAGTGCTAAGCACTATGGGAACTGGGGGAGAGGGGCTGGTGGTTCCCATGGCGTGGCCCAGGAGGGCCTCTCTGAGGAGACGAGCAGACACCTGAACAAAGAGAAGGAGCGAACCATGTGGATGTGTGGAGGAAGAACTTTCCAGGCCAAGAGAACAGCGAGCGCCAAAGTCCCGAAGGAGGAGATGCTGGCACATTCTGGAAACAAGGAGGTTGGTGAGATGAAAAGGCACAGACGAGGGGCTTGAACTGGCTTGTCTTAAGAGATCTGTCTGGCTGCTGTGGGGGGACAGGGGTAGAAGCAGATGCGAAAATGCAGGCGAGAGACCATGGGGCCTGGACCAGAGTGGTGGCAGCCAAGCACGAATACACACAGACACACACATTCTCTCTCTCTCTCTCTCTGAATCATTTTGGATCTATCCTGAAGTTGGGACTGACAGCATTACCACCTCTAGAAGGCATTCCAGTGGTCATTGCTCAGCCCATTTTACTGACTATAAAACCAGCGCAGAGCGGACAGGTGGCCCTTCTCGGTCACACACACACACACAATGGGGGACTCAAACCAGGAATCTGGTCTCACTGCCCTGCTCCTATTCTCTTCCCCAGCATCTCTCCCCTCTCTCTCCTCTCTCTCTCTCTCTCAATCTCTCTCATGTTTCATTGCGTGTTCCCCTCACCCCCATTTTGTCTCCCTGTTCCCAGCTTCTGTCTCTCTATCTCTGCGGACGCCTTGCCGTTTATTTCCCCTCTTGTCAGGCGCAATTTGGAACATTAATTAGTGATGAATTAGCAACGTAAATCCCAGCAGTTGCCGGCGCCTGGTGCCCACGGGCTCTTGGAAGGGACCTTGCAAATCTGATCTTAATACCTCTCGCCTCCTCTCCTAGGGCAATTACTTCTCACATCATTTGTCTGCGGAGGCTGTGGCCACCCCCACCCTCGCAGCCCGGCTGAGGACGACAAGTTCATCTTTGTCAATTAATTATTGAACGGTTTATTTCGCACTGGGAGGTGATAAGAGAAGGGAAAGCCGCGTGTTGTGAAATCATCACCGTAATTACACAGGCGCTGCCGCAGCACCCGACATCACAATGCCGCAGGTGCCAGTGGGGGCGGGGGGGCAACAAAGGGCAGAGGCCCCTCGTGGGCAGGAGACTTGGCTGTGAGGCCTACGGCAGCCCCTGAGCCTCTCTGCATGTGATCAACAGACATACCCAAGTTCAGCTTTCAGAGTCCAGTTCCGAATGGGGAGGGGGTTACAGGGAATTAACCATGGGGGCAGGCCCCTGTGGCTTCCTCTGGGGTGATCAGAATGAGGGAAAGTCGAGACTGTCTTTCTAGTCCTTCCCATCTGAACCTAGGGGCCCCATAGCATGCACAAAATATGGTTGCCTAGTAGAGGGTCTTTGGTTCTCTAGAATGAAGCCCTTACAGTAGTCTGAAAAGCCCAAAACATCTGTTCCACCCACCCTGCCCCATTACATTTCACCTCATCTCTGACTGCTCTCCCTTTTGCTGACTCCACTCCAGCCACACTGGTCTCCCTACAAATGCCCCGCACAGCCTGCCCCAGGGCCTTTGCATGTGCTGCTCCTTCTGCTTGGAGTGCTCTTTCCCCAGAAATCTGCATCCCTCTCACCTTCTGCAGGTCATTATCAACTATCACCTTTCAGTAAGACCCTCCCTGAGCACCTTATTTTAAATTGCAGCCTGCCCCCCAAAACTGTCGTGACACAAACATTCTCTCTCTTCCTACTCTATTTTTTTCCAGAGCATTTCATCGTGCTTGACATATAATGTGCTTACTTATTTATTTGTTTATTCTCTTACTCTCTCTCTCTCTAACCCTCCCTCTCTCCCTCCCCAAAGCATAGGTTCCACAAGGACTAGGGTTTTTTTTGTCTGTTTCCTCCTTGCTCCCCTCTCCCCATAGCCTATCTGTGTCTTCTGCCCTTATAACAGTGCCTGGCACAGAGTAAGTGCAGACTTAATCACTGATGAATGAATGAATGACTATTCGTGTGGGATGGGGCCTGAATGTGGACAGGACAGGGGCGAGTTTTTTTTTTTTTTCCAGTAATAGGTCGGCAAGGGCTGTTGCAGCACCAGGAATTCAGGAACATTCTTGGCAGCGATGGGGGACCCTGCCCAGGGAGGAAAACTGATGGAAAAGTCAATTTAAAAGTGAGTGTTCCAGTTGATTTCGTGTCTGTACACGCCTCGAGGCTGGCCTGCTTGATGCTGCCCCTCTATGGGTCACACTCAGACGGGTCCCCACCCCCCAACTCTCCCCAGGGAGGGGACAGGAACAGCAGAAGCTGTGGACACTTTGATTAACTCCCCAGCAGGAGTCTCCAGGCCCATGTCTCATTCTTTCCCCAAGGCTGTAATGGGGGTCAGGGGGCTGGGGGCTGGGCAGGGGCGTCTCCCATCGGTGAGGAGGGGGAGGTGGGGCTGCAAGGGGAGGGGCGCCGGGGAGCAGGGTGGGACGGGGGTAGTGGAGAGGTAACGGGGAGGTAGTTTGAGGAGGCAGGGCAGAAGGTGGGGAAGGAGGCAGGCCTCTCCCTGGGCCAGAANATTTTCTCAGCAGGGGCTCCACATCCTCAATGAGGGAAGGCAGCTGGTTTCCTCTCAGGGCTCAGGCTGAGATATGGGGACCCTAAGACCCAGGCAAGAGAGAGATGGGGTTGCTGGGGGGGGGGGGAGTGGGGGGTGCAAGCTCTATCTTCTGTCATCATCCCCCTGAAATGACTGGCCAAGGGACCGGTCCCTAGGGAAGGGCCCAAGGGCAGGAACTCTCCTCTGGAAATCCCAAAGGATGCCATTTTTCTCTGGTTCTGTTATCTCCAGGGAGTTTCCTTCCCCAGATCCCAGTCCCACCTGAACTCATCAGGGATCACACTGCAAACTGTAAGCAAAACAAAACAAAATTTTTTAAAAAACACGCAACAACAAAAACCAAAACTCTGTGCAACTCAAGTAAGGAAGGAATGTAGTGGGAAGACACATCATAGCTCCTTGAATTGATGAGAAGGCTGGAGAGGCAGGCTCAGGAAATGGCTGAGAAAGGTGGGTGAAGGGGGGCAGCCAGAGCCCAGCCCAGAGACAGGCCAGCTAGGGCAGGGGACACTGCTGCCTCTGGACACTGTCCAGCTGTGGACAATTCTAACGGTCCCAGCTTCTGCAGGTCAGCATCCTGGGTATGAGGGAGTGTTTTGGAAAATTGAACTGTTCAGTATCCCGATTGCGATGGCGGTGGTTACATGAATCCGTATACATGTGTTAAAATTCAGAAACCCTTACACCAAAAAAAGAAAAAAAAAGTCAACGTTATTGTTTGTTAATGGAAAAAAATGAGTTCCTAGGTTAAAAAAAAATCAATACACTATATGTTAATTAATTGAATTTAAATTTAAAAAAATCCTTTGGCAAAGGCGGCCTGTGTGCCCACAGGCCAGCTGCTGGGGCTGGGGGGGGGGGTCTGTCTGCAGCCCTGTGGCTTCCAGAAGGAGCTGGGGCTCCGCCTCCCAGCCAGAGCCACACACTAGGAAGAGCTGGGGAGTGTGGGTGCTGGGCAGCCAGCGGATGGACACATGGCCTCTTTCCCAGGGGAGCATTTAGGCGTTTGCGAGCTTCCGAGGGAATGCGGCCACGAAGAAGGCCCCCATTTCCGCCGGAGCGGCAGGTGTGAGAGAGGGGCGACAGCAGGTTTCTGACCCAATGGACAGGAGAGAACCCAGTCACCCATTTGAACAAGCAGGCACGCCTGCATGCCGACGTGCTGCCAGAGCGAGGACGCACTCTCGGCTTCGATTCCTATTTGTAAGCCCCCAGATCGCTAGTCCAGTCAGCCGGAGACTTTGGCCCTCACTTACTGCACGATCTTGGCGACATCCGTCTCCCCTCTAGGCTGTTGCCTCCTCTACAGAATGCGGTTTCTCCTGCTGAGCAAGGAGGCCCCAGAATGAGTGGAACTGCAGGTAGGAGGCCTGTGTTTCTGGTGTGGCCCCCCCCCTGCCACTGCCCTCGATGACAGCGGGGTGGAGAGAATGACGCATGTCACAGGGAAACCCCCTGAGGTCCCACCTGAGACAGAACACGCTTCTGCCAAAGGAGGAGGCCTAGCGAAAGGGAAGCCACCCCTCACCTCCTCCAGTCAATAGGAATGCAACGTGCGGGCAGTGCCTGTCCTATGAGCCAGGGCTCAGGTCGTGGTGGGGGGGGACTGGGAGAGGGTTTGCAGTGCCTTCCCCAGGCTCCAGCTCAAGGAAGTTTGTGTCCCCTGAGATGCCGCCTTCAGGGGTAGTGGAGGGTAATGGGAGGTCTTTATTAAGGAGGTTGGGACAGCCTAGCACTGGGCCTCACACTCCAACTCTCAATATCTCAGGGAATCAGGGAGGGCAGCCCCCCCAGCAGAACTCCCCTAGCCCACACTAACCCCCACCAGTTCTACCTGGTTTCCATCAGGAGCTTGCCAAAGGCTTATGGACTATTCCCTCCCTGGAAAAGGCAGTTCTGGATTGCCTGAGCTCAAGCATAGAGCCGTGGGGCTTTTTTTTTTTTTTTTTTTTTTTTAAAGACCCCCCCCCCCCCCGCCCCAGCTCAGGGTGGATGTATCTAGGTAGGTCAAAGGCAAGGGGAACAGCTACAGAGTGGCTCCTTGCATAGTGAGGCTAGACCAGATGGCCCAGAATCCCGATAGAGCAGGCTGGGGTGGGGGGTAGAGTGGGAGAGGTGGGCGGTGTGGGAGACACCTAGCTCGCCCGGTGCCCTCTCTCCTACCGTCACATGGCCCTGGGCCTTGCTCTCTCCTTGCTCCCCTCCCCCACCTAGAACCCCCCCCCCAACCTGAGCCAGGATCCCAGGGAGGGAGGTGGGAAGACAGGGGCAGCAGGGTCTGTCCAAGGGGGCCTGTCCTAAATGGCAGGAGGTGGAGGGGTGTGCCTTGGGGCAGCATAGGGCTTCCCCTGAGCACACACACCAAAAAAGCAGAGCCTTTTCCACAATTCTAAAGGTCACGTGTTGACTTGTTGTGTTGTTAAGACTGCAGGAGAGAACCACGTGACAATAAGACCAAGAGGCACAAGGCGGACTGTCAAAGGGGGCCGCCTTTTTCTGGCCTGCCCTCACCCCCTCCCCAACCACAGGGCATGGCCACCTGGCTGTGCCAGCTCAGGGGGGGGGTGAGGGTCCTCTGACCTGGTGTGGAGATGGAGAATCTGAAACTGTGAACACCAGGGGAATGGAGAATGGACAAAGATGAAAACCCCACTGGGAGCCAACATTTACTGAAGCTTTTGTGCCGTCTCCAGCAATTGAGATAAAAGGCACTTCCCAATTCCTCAGATGCTCCTGGCTTGTGGGAAGGCTCACAGAGAAGTAATTAGAATCCAGTAAATGCAGTCGGGGAAGGTAAGGGGTGGGGGTGGGGAACCAAGAGGGTCGTGTCCCCCCAGTGAGGGAGCACAGGGGGCAAAGCTGGGAGTCTGGGGAAGATGCAGGGGTGGGGAGCAGAGAGGAAGGGAGAGTGAAGGACACCTGGGGGGCGGGGAGGGGGAGAGAGTCTTGTAATTAGACCTGTTCTGGATGCAGCCGCCTGTGTTGACACAGCACCTTACCCAGCGTGTCCACCTGCTCTGTGTTCGTGGATTCTTGACGCGAAGTTAGGATGACGGAAATGCTCTATGTCTGCACCCTTCTGTCTGGTGGCCACTAGCCACACGTGGCCCCTGAGCACTGGAAACGTGGCCAGTGAGACTGAGGAGCTGGGCTTTCAGTTCCATTGAATTTTAATTAAGGTAAATGGAAACTTAACTAGGGCCCTGGGCCTCGCGCTGCTGGGTTGGACAGTGCAGTAGGGACACGCGGGGAGCCATGGACCACGGTGTTCCTGCTGGGGAGACAGACGTTAACACGCACCTCTGTGGTCTTGGGTCAGACTGCGGTAAAAGCTATGGAGGAAAACGGAGTTACAGAGTGGTAGAGTGAGCTGTTGCTCTGGAAAGGGGGAGTCAGGGAAGGCTCCCCCAAGCCCTGACCTGTGCAGAGACGTGAGTGAGAGAAGGGAGAGAGCTGGGGTCGTCTGGGGAAGGGTGAGCCGGGAAATGGTAGCGGGCTTGGGCCAGAGGGGCTGCAGCCTGGTGTAGAGTTGGGGGGGGGGGGAGCTGGGGAAGGAGGTCTGAGCTGACCCAGGGCACAGAGAGGAGCGTGGGTTTGACGCTGACGCGGAGTGCTTGCCATTGCCACATCCACTGGACCAGGAATTGGGTCCGGTGCCTGGACCCACTCTGGTAAACCAGCTGTCCACTGATTTTCTGCCAGCGCATGCCACTGTTTTTGTTGTGGATAAAGGAAACAGACGTGCTGGGTGTGTGTCTCAGCTCCCTGGTTCCCCCTCCCACTCTGACTCCAAGACTCTGCCCTACCCCATTTCTAACACTTTTTTTAAAAGATGTTATTTGTTTATTTGAGAGAGGGAGCAAGAGCACAAATGGGGAGGGGCTGAGGGAGAAGCAGTTTCCCCACTGAGGAGGGAGCCTAATGCAGGCTCCGGGCTCCATCCCAGGACTCCCAGATCATGACCCTGGCCGAAGGCAGCTGCTTAACGGCTTAACTGACTGAGCCCCCCAGGCGCCCCTGCCCTCCCCTGTTTCATCTCCCTTGCTCCCTGCTTCTGCCAGCCTCTCGGCGATGTCTGATGGGGCTCTCTATGGCTGTGTCCCTCTGCCTGGCACACCCCTGCTTTCGGGGCTGATTCAGCAGGGACAATGAGGGCCTGGCCCAGTGGGGGTGGGTGGTGCACCAGCCTGGGGTGTGATGCAGGGTCCAGACTGAGTGCAGGGAAAGGCCATTCCAGCACACGGGGAAAGGTGGTGGGGGAAGGCTGTGGGTGGGGAGTCCTGTTCTAGAGACAGAGCCAGGATTTGCCCAGGACCCCTGGAACAGGGTAGGCAAAGCAGGGTATGTCTCAAGGTAACTGGGATAGGACAACACTTCCCATCGCTTTCCCAGCTCTTTCTCAGCCTCCACCCCAAGGAGACATATGAGGTTGGGCTTGGGGATGGGGTTGGGGATGGAGGGAGTGTAGGAGTTTCTAGATGGGGTGATTAGTTTTCTTGCTGCTGCTTAACGTATTACCACCACCTAGTGGCTTAAGACCCCGTATTTATTCTCTTGTAGTTCTGGAGGTCAAGAGTCCAAGATGAGTCTTAAGAGACTAACATCAAGGTGCCAGCAGAGCCCCTTCCTTCTGGAAGCTCCAGGGGAGAATCTGCTCTTGCCTCCTGCAGCTTCTGGGGGCTGCCAGCACTCCTTGGCTGGTGGCCACATCACTCCCACCTCTGCTGCCGTCATCACCTCTCTCACTCTCGCCTCTTCCATTCATAATCACCCCTGTGATTACTCTGGGCCCGAATCCAGGATAATCTCCCCACCTCAGAATCCTTAATTTAATCATGCCTGCCAAGTCCTTTTCACCATATAAGGTGATACTGCCACGTTCCAGGGATTGGGACGTGGACATCTTTGGGCGTCATCATTCTGCCTGACCCAGGCGCCCCACTGAGGGTATCCTGCTGCAGACACTAGACTGTGAGGTCCCCGAGGCAGAGAGCCTGTCTTTTCCCTCTGCCGTTCCTGCTCTCCAGAGTCCCCTGGGCTCTGCCTCTGCCTTGTGGTGATCCTGGGCAAGTCACTTAACCTCTCTGTGCTTTAGTGTCTTTATCTGTAAAATGGGGATGATCATAGTACCGGCCTCCAAGGGTTTTTGGTGAGGATTCGATGCATTAATCCATATAAGGTGCAGAGAACATGGCTGGCGCATTGATAAGTGCCGTGGTAGAAATACAGCGCCTAGCACACAGCGAGCGTGTCGGCTGTCAGCGTGATTACTGTGATTCTTGCTACCGTGCTTCTGCCGGGCCCCACCCTGGGATAGGCACAGGGGAGCTCCCCAGGAGGGAAGGGACACTGCCCCTCAAGGAATTTATAATCTGGTTGGGAATACAAAGGCTGGTAGAAACACAGAACTTTTGTTTCTAGAAGGACAGCTTCTAAAAATTATTTCACAAATGTTTATGCTGTTCAAGTTTCTTCATTAGCATCTGTGATAGTCATTAATGCAATTTGCCAAGTTTTTCCAGCTCTCCAGCTTTTGGGCTTATGGCTGAATTGGCACTTGCAGACTTCATTGTGGGTAAGTGGGCGAGTAGGTGGGTGGGGGGGCTCCTGGGTCTGGTCCTGGCCAATGAGTGGTGGGCAGAAGTGGACCTGAGCCTTTAATTACTGGTGCAAGACCCTCCAGAGCTCTCTGCTTCCCTCTGGCGTGGCTTGGCTCCAGCCTGACTCCCCCAGTGACTGCGATGCAAGCTTTCTGCTGACACACGGTGCCTGAAGGGCGAGTCCGAGTTAACCTGATTGTTTCAGCCTCATGGTTTAGGAGTTACTGGTCACCTCGGCATTACCTACCTTCTCCTGACTGATTCAACAACTAAACCAGTTTACAAAAAAAGCCCAATCAGCCCCATCACACTGTGATTGGTGGTGGTTCCCCACTCAGTCGTGTTCTCTGCACCGATGCATAGTTTACGTAGTTATAAACCATGAACAACATCTATTTTTTTTAAAAAACCATTTTATCGAGGTCTAATTGGCATATAACATTATATTAGTTTCAGGTGTGCGCCATAATGACTCAATATGTGTGTGTATATTACAAAATGATCACCGTAGTAAGTCTAGTTAATATCCATCATCATATATAATTAGAAAAAAATTTTTTCTTGTGATGAAAACTTCTAAGATGTACTCTGTTAGCAACTTTTAAATATGCAATACAGTGTTTTTAACTATAATCACCATGCTGCACATTTCATCCCCCATGACTTACTTATTTCAGAACCGAAAGGTTGGACCTTTTGACCCCCTTCGCCCATTTCTCCTATTCCCCTACCCCTGGCCTCCAGCAGCCACCGATCTGTTCTCCACGTGCATAAATTTAGGGTTTTTGTGGAGTTTTTTTGGCTTGTGGTTTTGGTTTTTTTAGATTTCACATATAAATAAGATCATATGGTATTTGTCTTTCTCTGTCTGACATTTCACTTAACATAATGCCTTTGAAGTCCATCTATAGTGTTGCAAATGGTAAGCTTTCCTTCTTTATTATGGCTGAATAATGTTTCATTGTATACATATACAGCATTTCCTTTATCCATTCATCCATACATCCATCTATCCCTCCATCCATCAGTGGACACTTAGGTCGTTTCCATGTCTTGGCTATTGTAAGTAATACTGCAATGAACATGGGAGTGCCGAGATCTTTTTGAGTTAGTGTTTTTGCTTTCTTTGGATAAACGCCCAGAAATGGAATTGTTAGATCATACATAGGTAGCTCCATTTTTAATTTTTTGAGGAAGCTCCATATTGTTTTCTATAGCGGCTGCACCAATTTACATCCCCACCAACAGTGCACAAGGGTTCTTTTTTCTCCCCATCTTTGCCAACACTTATTTCTTATCTTTTTTGGTAACAGCTGTTCTAACAGGAATAAGGTGATATCTCACTATGGTTTTGATTTGCTTTTCCCTGATAATTAGTGATATTGAGCACCTTTTCATGTACCTGTTGGCATCTGTATGTCTTCTTTTAAAAAAAAAAAGATTTTATGTATCTATTCATGAAAGACAGAGAGAGAAAGACGCAGAGACAGAAGCAGGCTCCTACAGAGCAGGGAGCCCCATGTGGGGCTCGATCCCAGGACTCCAGGACCACAACCTGAGCCAAAGGCAGACGCGTCACCAACTGAGCCACCCAGGCGCCCCAGGCATCTGTCTGTCTTCTTCGGGAAAATGTAGACCCTCTGTCCATTTTTTAATTGGATTGTTTTGCTTGTTTTGCCATTAAGTCATATGAGTTATTTATATATTTTGGCTATTAACCCCCTGCCAGGTATATGATTTGTAAATATTTTCTCCCATTCAGTAGGTTGCCTTTTTGCTTTGTGGATAGTTTCCTTTGCTGTGAGGTAGCTTTTTAGTTTGATATCCTACCATTTTTTAATTTTTAATTTTTTTAGTATCATCCCATTTTTAAATTTTTTTACTGTTGGCATCAAATCCATAAAACCATTGCCAAGACCAAAGTCCACTCTTACATTCTACTTTTCCACTTAATATTTTCTTCCTATGTGTATGCGTCAGTGAGAATTGAGTTTGGCTGACAATGACAGAAAACCCAAATTAACAATGACCAAGGTTATTTCAATCCCTCCAGTGAAAATTCCAGAAGTAGGCAGTCTGGGGCTGATATGGTGACCCCATGATAATGAGGAACCCGGGCTTCTTCTTTCATGTTACTCTACCATTCTCAACAGACAGTTTCCCCCAGGTTGCTTAAGATGGCTGTTGAAACTCAAACTATGCCTTTTGTGTTCCTGCCAGTGGGACACGGAAGAGGTGGGGAGAGGGGTAATTCTGTAATGAGGTGTCACCTATAACTGTTCTGTTTATTTTTTTTAAAGATTTATTTATTGGGATGCCTGGGTGGCTCAGTTGGTTGGGTGTCTGCCTTTGGCTCAGGTCGTGATCCCAGGGTGCTGCCATAGAGCCCTGTGTTGGGCTCTGGAGCCTGCTTCTTCCTCTCCCTTTGCTGCTCCCCCTACTTGTGCTCTCTTTTTATCTCTCTCTCAAATAAATAAATAAAATCTTTTAAAAAATAAAAATTTGCTTATTTATTTGAGAAAGAGAGAGAGCGTGAGCACATGAGCAGGGGGAGGGGCAGAAAGAGAGGGAGAGAGAATCTCAAGCAGACCTCCACGCTGAGCATGGAGCCTGACACAGGGCTCAATCCCAGGACCCTGAGACCAGGACCTGAGCTGAAACCTAGAGTTGGCCACCACTGACTGAGCCACCCAGGCACCTGGACTGTTCTGTTTATGTCCCATTGGCCAGAACTTGATCACAAGGCCACATCCAGTTGCAAGGGAGGGCTGTTCATTTCATTCGAGTAACAGTCCACCTTGAAAGGAGCAGTGCCTTCAGCCAGCCCAAGGAGACAGTACAGGTGAGAGTCAGGGGAATAAATAACCCCAATGTAGCTATCCTCCCTCTTTCTGACTTTTTGCCAGGCCTCCCTATTGGCCAAACACAATCAGAAATCTCCTGAGGCAAAGAGGAGATGGAGAAGTGATTTAAAGTGGATCTAGACAGGCAGGAAAATATCTGTCACAGGCACACACACATGCACACACACACACAGCCTAAGGAATAAAGACATTTAATTGGGTCACATATAAGTCTCTTTGTAGGCAGTTCCAATGTCGTTCAGCAGCTCAGTGATATGGTTCCATGATGCCATTGGGGACCTATGCTCTCTCCACCTTTTCACCACACCATCCTCAGGATGGTTGACTTTCTATCCTGAACCTCTGCCTATCTCATGTCTCTCTGCCTTTACATCCTTACTTGACTGCATTCAAGACAGAAAGAAGGGGTACACTTCCTTATCTATGTCTTTCCATCAGGGAGTACAGTCATTCACCAAAGCCTCCCTGCCCCCAGCAGTCTTCCCACTGCATCTCATTGGCCAGAACTGGGTCACATGTCCACCCTCAAACCAGTCGCTAGTAGAGGTGGACAGGATTCTCTTGGGTGGCATAGACAACCATTGTTCATCTCTTGGGGCCGAGATTGGGTTCACTTCCTTGAGCATGTTGCCCCCCACCACAAATCAGGGTTCTGCAGTCTAAGGAAGATGGAGGGATGGTGTCAAGTAGGTAATCAGCCATATGAACTACAGGCTTCTTTTACTTTCCCTCAGGAAGCTCCGAGCACCTCACAGGAACCCGGAGAATGCACCACAGCTGAACTCAGGGAAGTAGAACCAGCTGAGGGTCTGAAGGGGCCACAGCTCTTCCCAGCCGATCTCCGCACTGCAGGGCCTCCTGTCTCCAGCCAAGCACTGCTTCTCTCTGCTCTGCCCTCCTCCCTCTGGAAGATTCCTCTGCCTACTTGTGGCTTCTTCTCTCCAAAATTGTAGCTTCTCTGGCCCCTCTCAGCCTGTTGCAGGGCAAAGATCTACTGTAGCTAAGGTTAGGGGCTGGGATCGTGGGTGTAGACAGCCCAAGGGCAGCAGGGACTGGTGGGGGGCAGTGTCCCTTATGAAGGTCCATGCAGAGTTTAGGTGAGGGCAGATGAAGCTGGGCCAAAGTAACGGGATAGAATTTGCGTAGATGTGCATAAACGCCTAATGAAACCAGGGTGTGTTCGTGCACTTGAAAGAGGGTAATTCAATGCAAAAGCGAACTAAAAACTCTCTTGACTTGTATATTTGTGGCGCCCCCATTGGCTGACAACTGGGAACAAATGTCCCTCTGTCCTCCATTCTCCACACCTCTGGGACAGGCCCAGAATCATGCCTAGCATGAAGGGCCTTCTGGAGGAATGTTGTAGATGTTTGGTGCCTGCCCAGATGCCCTTTATCAGGCCTCCACATCCAGCCCCAGCTGCTAAAGGTTCACAGTGGCCCCCTTTTTCAGAGAATTATTCTCAGCCAACAGAACCACCTCCCCAGATGTCTGAGATGTCCGAAAGGTTCCTTGCCTCCTCACCCTGGGCTCCTCACTGCCAGTGCCTCCCCGATGTGAGGAGGGGTTAATAAAGGCCTCCTTCCCCCAGGGGGGCAGCAATGTGGTGCCATTCATGCTCCAGAGCCTCCTGTGGGGTCAGGCCTCACCCTTGCCTGGATCCCGCCCCCGCCTCACCTGCCCCTCCGCTCCCCCTTTGCAGTAAGTTACCTGCAAAGAATTCGCATCTCAGGCTTCGCTTGCAAGGAGATGTTAGACAAGCTGACACCTAAGCCTTGTCCACTCTGAGACTCCGGGCCTGGGCTTCTCCATCTCACGGGGCTCCCCAGGCGCAAGAACAGTGAGCAGGAATCCTCGCCTCCGCTCACTACACAGAAATTCTTTAAAATTTTTTTTTTGTTTGAATATAGTTGGTGCACAATGTTATATTAGTTTCAGGTATGCAACAGAGTGATTCCGCTTCTATGTTATGCTGAGTTCTCCAGAAGCGTAGCCATACAACCTTATGACCATACCACTGACTATATTCCCTACGCTGTGCCTTTTATTCCCATGATTTATTCATTCCATACCTGGAAGCCTGTATCTCCCAGTCCCCTTCACCCATTTTGCCCATCCGCCCTCAGCCCTGCCCTCTGGCAGCCACCAGTTTGTTAACTGTGTTTATGGGTCTGATTCTGCTTTTTGTTTATTCACTTGGTTTTTTAGATTCCACGTGAGTGAAATCATACGGCATTTCTTTCTCAGTCTGATTTATTTCACTTAGATAATACCCGCTAGGTCCAGCCATGTTGTCGCAAATGGCACGATCTCATCCTTTCTTAAGGCGATGTAACATTCTATTACAAAACATCTTCTGTATCCATTCATCTCTCAATGGACACTCAGGTTGCTTCCATATCTTGGCTATTATAAATAATGCTGCAATAAACATAGGAGTGCCTATATCTTTTTAATATTTTCATTTTCTTTGGGTAAATATCCAGTAGTGGAATTTTTGGATCACAGTATTTCTAGTTTTAATAATTCAAGGGACCGTCACACTGCTTTCCACAGTGGCCCCACCAATTTCCATTCCCACCAACAGTGTACGAAGGATCCTTTTTCTCCACATCCTCACCAACGTTTCTTGTCTTTTTTGTTTTAGCCATTCTGACAGGTAAAGGATGATATCTCTTTGTGGTTTTGATTTGCATGTCCCTGATGATTAGTGATGTGGAGTAACTTTTCATGTGTCTGTTGGTCATCTTGCCTATTAGCCATCTGTACGTCTTTTTTGGGAAAATGTCTATTTGTGTCCTCTGCCCCTTTTTAAATCAGATTTTTTGTTTTGGTGTTGAGTAGTATAAGTTCTTTATATATGGTGGACATTAACCCCCCCTATTGGATATATCATTAGCAAATATCTTCTCGCATTCAGGAGATTGCCTTTTTGTTTTGTTGATGGTTTCCTTTGCTGTGCAGAAACTTTTTATTTTGATGTAGTCCCAATAGTTCATTCTTGCTTTTGTTTCCCTTTCCTCAGGAGACATATGTAGAAAGAAGTTGCTACTGCCACTGTCAGAGAAGTTAGTGTCTGTGCCCTTTTCTAGGATTTTTATGGTTCAGGGCTCATGTTTAGGTCTTTAATCCATCTTGAGTTCATTTTTGTGTATGGTGTTAGAAAGTGGTCTAGTTTCATTCTTTTGCATGTAGCCGACCAGTTTTCCCAGCCCAAGACACTGTCTTTTTCCCATGGGATATTCATGCCTCCTTTTTCATAGATTCATTAACCATAAGCTTGTGGATTTATTTCTGGGCTCTCTATTCTTTTCTATCTCTGCGCCTGTTTTTGTGCCAGTACCATACTGTTTTGATTACGGCAGCTTTGTAGTGTATCTTGAAACCTGAAATTGTGATACCTCCAGCTGTGTTTTTCTGTCTCAAGGTTGCTTTGGCTATTCGGGGTCTTTTGTGGGCCCATACAAATGTTAGTATTATTTGTTCTAGTTCAGTGAAAAATGCTTTTGGTACGTTGAAACGATTGCATTGAATCTGTGGATTGCTTTGGGAAGCAAGGACATTTTAACAATATTAGTTCTTCCAATCCATGAGTATGGAATGTCTTTCCGTTTGTTTGTGTCGTCTTCAATTTCTTTCATCAGTGTTTTATAGCTTTCAGAGTACAGGTGTTTCACCTCCTTGGTTAAGTTTGTTCCTAGGTATTTTATTCTTTTCAGTGCAACTGTAAATGGAATTGTTTCCTTAAATTCTCTTTCTACTACCTTATGAGTGTATAGAAACACCACAGATTTCTGAGTATTAATTTTGTTTCCTGCACAGAAATTGCTAGAGCACCCATTATGTGCTACACACACTGCTGAGCTCTGTGGGAAGAGTCGCAAGACACGATCTCTGATTTCAAAGGGTTTAAATTCTAATTAGCGAGAGAGAACACACCTGTCAAAAGGGAAACAGTCATAACAAGCAGCATATGCCAACACCCAATGCTTGAAAGACCAACAGGTGTGCAGAGAAGGGAGCTGGTGCTGCAGTCAGGAAGGGCTCCCTGGAGGAGATGCTAGTCGATTTAAAACTTCCATAAGCAGAAAGGAGGCCTGAGGAATGAACTAGGGCTCATGTGGCCCAACACACAGGCCGTATGGCAAAGTGGAACTCTCTGCAAGGGAGCAAGAGCGATAAGATGGGAGAGGCAGGTTGCCACCTGGAGGTGGCAGGAGGGACAGGAGGGCGCATGAGACCAAAATTGAGAGGGTGATCAAGGGAAGGAGGCTCAAGATAGAGAAGTCCAGGGGCACCTGGCGGTTCCATAGGTTAAGCATTCTTGATGTTGACTTGGGTCACGATCTGGGCATCGCGAGATCAAGCCCAGCGGTGGCTCTGCACAAAGCGTTGAGCCTGCTTAGGCGCTTAGGATTTTCTCTCTCCCTCTCCCTCTGTCCCCAACCCCACTTGTGTGTGTGCGCGTGCGCGCTCACTCTCTCTCTCTTAAAAAAAAAAAATAGGGGGGCGCCTGGGTGGCACAGCGGTTAAGCATCTGCCTTCGGCTCAGGGCGTGATCCCGGCGTTATGGGATCGGGCCCCACATCAGGCTCCTCTGCGATGAGCCTTCTTCTTCCTCTCCCACTCCTCCTGCGTGTGTTCCCTCTCTAGCTGGCTGTCTCTATCTCTGTCGAATAAATAAATAAAAAAATCTTTAAAAAAAAATAGGGAAGTCCACTTGTCTTGTTCATTGTCATCCCACCTCCTCCCCCTATAACATTAGCACGGTGCTGGGCACAGAGCAGGTGGGCTGTGAGCGTGACAGGGTCCTGCAGTGGGGCGCCTTCCTCCTCACCCTCTTCTCAGATCCAGGCTCCTCCGAGCCGGAGCCAGGGCTGTGGGATGGGGCTGCGGGGAGCAGGTCAGCGTGCTCTGGTCCCCTAAGAATCGGGGAAAGAGAAGGCTCCTCCTTTCATCCCAGCAGGAATTTAATTAGGAGAGCTAATTAGTGGACTGGGAGTGAGAGATGAGGCCCTGGCGCCTGTGTGCGTGCACGAGCGTGTGAGCTGAGGGTAATTTCGGGCTTGCCTTCCACAGGGACTGAAGCCGCAGGAGCCACAGAAACTGTGGTCAGACAAGAGCCAGGGCCCGTCCCTTTCCCTGGGGGCACGCACGTGCACACAAGCACACACTCTCACAAGACACATCACACACATACCACCCACACGTGCACTCCCCACCCGCACACCCTTTCACCGCTTACTCACACTATCCATACACTGACACACGTACACATCCACGTGCACGTTCCTGTACAAACATATTGTGTATACACACACTCGTGCACGTGCTCACAGCCACACACACATTCACACTCTGTCGCAATACACTCACATACACATTCACACCTTGCCCACACACGCACCTGCATTTCCCGCACACGCATACGCATACACTCATACAGACATTCACACACACGTACAGAGGGAGTAGTTTTGACCTTCGCGCCTCCACACCCAACCCAGATCTCTCCTAACTGTTCTCGAGAGTTCTCAGCGGTGCCCCAGGGCCATTAGCAGAGCTGGCACCCTGCACCGTGTAAGCACCAGCGCCCACACCTAGGCCCTCGACAGGGTCCTCTCTCACCCCCCTGGCTTCTTCAAGAGGAAAAGGAACTTCTGAAAGCAGATGCCAGAGTGTCCCCAGCTCCCACAGCCTGCACATCCCAATGTGAGGGAGCTCCTCCTCCCGGCTACCATCAAACCTTTGGAGAATCAGGCCAGCCCAGGTCTCATGCACAGAGAATGTTCTCGCTTGACAGCATGCAGTTTGCATGGGGGAGCCCGAGCCACCGCCCAGAGCCTTATGACAGGGTAGGGGTGGGCGCTTTGGGTCTGGCCTCCAAGGGTTCTAACCCAGCTCTGAGCAATCTTGGGCAACTAGACTTCTCTGAGCCTCAGTCTCCTTGTGCGTAAATGAGGACAGCCACAGTTCCAGGTCTGTAAGCAGTGAGTGAAACGATACGTGTAATATGCTTAGCACAGAGCATGGCATATAGTACGTGCTCGAGGAGTTGAACATATTATCATCATGGAGGCTAAACCCAGCACTCTCGGCTACCCATTTCCCCTCCGGGCCTGGCTCCCTCTTGCCTTCCTTCCCTGTCTCAGAATAAGGAGACAGATTATTAGTACAAATTTGATCAAAATGACACATGGATTAGCATGTACGCTGCAAAGTCTAATTCTGTTTACTGTTCTAGGGGAGCATGCAATTATTACAGGGGCTGGGACAGAGTGTTTTTAATAACATTTCTTGTTAAGATTTAATTATAGGAAATTGTATTTTCTTAATCACTGAAAACTCAACTGGCTAGGAAGAGAATCGTGATAATTTTGTTTGCAGTTTATTAAATCCTTAGGATATTCTTTCTCTTACATTTGCTTTTATTATGTGCTGCTGCTAAGTGCTTTTTTACCCTTGGAGCCGTGAGGAGGGAGGCCTCTGGTTCCCTGCCTCTCCCGCCCCCAGGCCCTCCACTCCTAGCAAACTCAGACGCCAATAACCACAGAAACTAAAGCAACTCGTGGACTTCAGTTGTTCACTTGCCTGCTCAGTAAAAAAACAGGTATGTTCTCCCTGTCTGCAGTTTGGTAGGCTGCGAAGCCGTCTACAGAATACCTGGTCCTCGTACCAGCCTTCCCTAGAAAGCCTGCCCCAGGTCATCTCTTTGCCAAGAATCCCCAAAGGATTGCAAGAATGCCATTGTCACCTGCCTGCATTCACAGGCTGTTCCTGGCCCCCCTCAGAAGTCCAGAGCCTGGCAGGTGCCCTGAGGGTAAGAGGGCTCTGAAGGAACCGCCTGACCCCTGTCTGTTCTCTTCTGGACAAGGCCGAGCTGGAGCGGGGAGGGAGTTTCATTCCTATAACTGAACTTGTGTGAGGCCTCTTTCCCACCAGATGTGAAGAACTGGGAACACAGCCCCGGATGTGACAGAGCCCTGCCCAGGCTGTCCACGGGGCCCTCCCGCTCCCTTCCCGCAGCTTCTGTGTGTGCGAGAGGAGATGCGGGGAGTGAAGGGGGCCATGGAGAGAGGTTTACACCGAGGAAACAGGATGTGTGAAAACCAGAGTCACAAAGGAGCCACAATCTACCGGTTCCTCCAGGAACCCATGCTCAGGGGAAAAGGATGCAATGTTATCAACAACAGAAGGAGTGATGCTTATAAAACCAATGCGAGCTGCTGGCCCCACAGGGGTTCGTGCTGCCTCGGTGAAGTAAGAATTCTTCAGTCAAAGGAAAGCGTCTCTGACTGTGAATGCCTATGATCCCCGGGGGTGTGTGTGTGTGCGCGTATGCGCGTGTGTTGGGGGGGTCCTCTAAGGCCTCACTCACAGTTCGCTTTCCATCTCTACCCGACCCCATTACTCTCAAAACCTGGACCATCTCCATACAGATGCTGTGTTCACGGGCCTCCTTTCTTCCAGAGAGCTCCACGCTTTCGGTCAACAAGTCCCACCTGTGTCTAGCCTAGAGCTCTCCTGCTGTGTCCCCTTGATCCTTTGGGAGGTGGGAGAGAGGGACCGGGGACAATAAATGGAATTCCCTGCACAACAGCCTCACCTGACGCATCCCCAGTTCTCTCCACTCCCCACTTAACTTTGAGCCCCCAGTGGCCTCTCTGTTCCCTCCCTGTCCCTTTGGTGTCTTTGTTCTCTGGGGCTGGGGAAAGCACACCTGACAGTGTTAACCCCCAATGGCAGAGTGCAGGACATCAAAGAGACGGCGAGAGAGGTGATGGATAATAAATGGGTGGAAGCATGAATGACACATATGCAGATAAATGATGGATAACGGGGCCTGTGTGATGTGCAGGCAGCTGCCAGAGTAATAGATGTGTACGTACATAGAGACTGATGGAGGGAGACAGTTTCAGAGACACCAGGGCAGCTGCAAGGACTGATCCAGGATCAGGGACAGATGCATTGATACGAGGTAGGCAGGGAGATCAGAGGCAGGGCCGGTAGCTAGGAGACCAGGCAGAGAGAGATCCACAGCGAGGGACTTCCTGGGTACAGGGGACTGGAGAAAAGACAACAGGCAACTAATGGACACTCAGAACCTTCCACTGCAGCCACTGCTGCCGCCCAGGCTGCACGGTAGGTAGGTCGCAAGATACAGGGGGTGAGCTAAGGAGCGGGGACAAAAAGACAGGTGATGGATGTGCCGAGAGATGAATAAATGGGCGGACCCTCTGCTCAGGGCCCCCCTCGCTTCTCCCCTTCGCTAACCTCCCCCCCCACCACCACGAGGCCGCTCCGGCGTCGGGATGCCGCTCCGCTGTTGGCCGCGCGGGGGCGCCCACGGCGGGGGCAGCGGCGCCGAGGGGTGGGGAGCGTGCGGACGGCCGCGGGGCCCCGCGCGGGAGTTTGTTTCCATGACGGCTGGGCCCACGTGACCAGCGGTCGCCTTCCCTTCATAAATAATGTCCCTCGTTGAAAACTGCTCCCCAAGGAAGGGCAGGAGAAAGGCTTCTTGCTGGGCTGCTTTCCCCAGAATCGGAGCAAGTCTTTGAAGCCCGCCTGCCTTCCAGAGCTGCCCGAGCGCGTTTGCTCCTTTTCCCTGTCACTCCCTCCGCTTGTCCCTCTTGCCCTGCTTTAGGTCGTTTCTCTCTCACCACCCCGCCTCCCTGCTCCCCCAATCCTCAGGGTCTTACCAACCCCAGCTTCTCTCTGGCGCCAGCAGGAATGAGGTGCAGAGACCGTGAGGGAAGCTATTGTTCTGGAAAGGGCAAGGCAAACTCCTGGGAGAACTGGGGTGGGGAACTGGAGCAGATAAGACCCCCCTGTCCACTGAAGCTATGAGGAAGCCGAGCTGGGCCGAGGGGCTGGTCACAGCCTGAGTCTAGCTCGGCAGCCCTTCCCAGCACATACCACCTCCCCCGCAGCCTCCCAGACACACACACTCCAGGGGGATACAGGCATCCAGGATGGCCTCCCTGAGCCCCAGTTCGGGTGGTGCAAAACTGCATAGGAAGAGACCGGGGGAGCACGAGCCCCAGTAGTGGGGGCCTCAGGGAGGGTTCGGGTCCTGGGGGGTGGAGCTGTCACTGCTGGAACAAAAGACCCCTTGCCTAAACCCATAGTTTCATTGTGTCCCCTGGAAGTTAGAAGCGCAGACCCAAGCCCCAGCAGAGCAGGCAGGCTCTGCTGCCTCCAAGGCATGCCTTCACAGCTCTTCTCAATAACCACTTATTTCCCCACCCCAGGGCCCCTGGAAACAGACCACCTTGGAGAACCTTCTGCAGAAAGGCCAGCCAGGGAGGTGCAGAGAGGTTAAGGGACTAGCTCAGTGCACCGCAGCCTGAAAGCGGCCAGGCTGTCGCCACTCTCAAAGCCAGAAATTCTCAGTCATGAGGAATTAGAGAAAACAGCAAGCAAGGCGTGTGAGACATACAGAGAAAATAGAGTGTGGCTCAATTTTCATAAACTGGTTTCTCCTCCAAACAATGGCCAAGTCCTGCTTCGTGTACCCCTTCCAGTTCTTTGCCTTAAGTTAAAAAAAAAAAAATCTAGCTACTTTGCCTCTGCCTGGAGGAGGTGATACCAGGTCTTTAAGAAGCAGTGGGGGTCATCCAGGATTAGCTAGAGGTTAGAGGGGGCGGGGGCAGAAGGGGCAGCAGAGCAAAAGCAGAGATACACGGAGTGTGAGAGGACAAGGACAGCTCTGTATTCCTGGGGTGAAGGTTCACCAGGAGTACAAAGAGATTTCAGGAGAAAGAGGCAGAGCTCAGATCTGGAGATCTTGTCCTCCGTCTGAGAAGCTCCCACTGGGGAGCCGCTGAAGGGTTCTGCATGAAGGAGTACTAAGTTGAGATTTGTAATGTGGTGGGTGGGTTGGAGGCAGTGGGTATTGGAGACTGGGAGGACCATCAGCAAGCTACTGCCACAGTCCGTTGGGAGGGAGAGATGATGGGGAACCACATGGGGGCTGTAAGAATTGGGTTAGGTGGGAACGGAGAGCCAAGGAATATTTTGGAGGTCCAAGCATCAGGACCTAAAAAGATAGAGACAGAATGAACAAAACTGAAGTCAAGGCTGACCCCTGAATGTCTGGCCACCCTCTCTGAACGGTCAGAATATGGGAAGAAGAGCAGACTTCAGGAGCTCATCCAGTGGGAACATGGGAAGCTTGGGGGTGTGCAGACCAATGCTTTGGGCATAGTTGGATATTCTGGCCCGAGCCCCATGGGCGAAGTCTGGACTACCAATAGCATGGTAGGTCCCCAAGGGGGAGTCGAGGTGACTGCCCTGGGGAAGGGGAAGAGCTGGGACCCAGCAACAGACACAGGAAAGGATGCTCAATAGCCCCAGTCATCAAGGACATGCAGATCAAAGCCACAGTGAGCTATCCCTCACGCCCATCAGAATGGGTAGTATCAGGAAGACAAGAAACAAGTGTTGGCGAGGCTGTGGAGAAAAGGGAGCCCTCGTGCACTGCGGGTGGGAAGGCAGTAATTCCACCTCTGGGTATTTAGCCAAAGAAAATGAAAACACGAATTCAAAAAGGTATCTGCACTTCTATATTTACTGCAGCGTTAGTTACAATAGCCCAGATATGGAAGCAAGCTGACTGTCCGTCAATAGATAAATGGGTAAAGAAGATGTGATATATATCCAATGCTATGTCACTCAGCCATCAAAAAGAACGCTATCTTGCCTTTTGCCACAACATGTATGGACCTAGAGGGCATCATGCTAAGTGAAGTCAGTCAGACAGAGAAAGAGAAAGAGAAATGCCATATGATTTCACTTATATGTGGAATCAAAAAAAAAATGAAACAAATGAACAAACAAACAAAAAACAAATGGACTCAAATACAGGGAACAAACTGGTGGTTGCCAGAGGGGAGGCAGGTGGTGGGGGGGGGATGGGCAAAATAAGTGAAGGGGATTAAGAGGTCCAAACTTCCAGTTATAAATTAAATAAATCACAGAGATGAAAAGTGCAACATAGGGAACATAGTCAATAATATTGTAAGAATGTTGCATGGTGACAGATGGCAACTACACTTGGGGTGGTGAGCATTGAGCAATGTATAGAATTGTCAAATCATTATGTGGCACACTTGACTTGAAACTCATATAACATTGTATGTCAACTATGCTTCAATAATAAATTTTTAAAAATAAAAATAAAAAAGAAGGGGTCAAGATGAAACTGTCAGAAAGAGAAAGAAGTTGGTAGAACACTGTATTGGGGAGGGAGAGGGGGTGGTGAGGGAGGGAGGGAAGAGAGGAGGGAGGAGTGCCAGAAGGTGCTGGAGAGAAAAACATCAAGGGTGCCCCAAGGACTTAGCACTAGGGATCTTATTCATAATCAGGGTCTAGCAGGAAACTCAGGAACTGTTCAAACAGTAACTGAAAGAGAGTTTAATAAAGGTGCAGGCAAGGTGCAAAGGTGTAGAGAGGGTGTAAGGAAACGGAGGGGCCAGGGAAGGAGGGAATATGGTGAAGCTCCAGGGGAGTAACGGGGAGCCAGGCCCAGGGAGTCCTGGAAGGGGGGCTGTGGAGGGGCCACAGACCAGGAGCTACAGGTTTGGTGGGGCCCCCTGCAGCCAGCACCCTGCAGCTCACCGCAAGTCAGGAGATTAACTGCCTCAGCCTCACGCTCCACCTTCCCTCCATCTCCTTTGGGGCTCCCCATTGGCAGGGCCCAACCCAAAGCCAGAAGGCCACGCAGCCCAAAGAGGTCAGCCGTGGAGCCCACGCACTGACCATCAGACCGCACAACCTTGGTGAGCAAGCAGATAAATGCACTGAGCCATGTAACTAGCCAATGGGCTGACACTGGCTCCAGGCCGTCTTGTTCCTCTCTCAGTTCTGCTCCTTTCTGCCTGACCACTCATTCCTCCACGACAGAGGTGGCCCAGAAGAAAAGTTGCTCTGCCCTCCTAGTTCCAACAGCAAAATCCCAAAAAAGGTGTCTGAGTAGTCTGGCCCAGGTCAGAGGCCCATCCCAGAAGCAGTCACTCTGCGTGGGCGGGGGGAAGATGAAACTTGCACTGGGCAGCCCAGAGCCGGAGCGATCCTGGGAGCCACCCCAGGAGCGCTCAGACAGGGATGAAGGTGGCAGCTGCTGGAAGCGGACGCTTATAGATGGAAGCTGAGAGAATGATGCGGAGGCAGGCTGGGACCAAGATACAGCCCTTTGTGTTTCTAAATGAGACAGGAGGTGAGAAGGCAGCAGAGGGAAGCTTTCCTTCCTTGCCTCCTGCTGGGCGGGCACCAAAAATACCCAGAGATTTGTACTCCCACATGCCCATAAACACACATGCTTGCATATATATATCACCATAAATATATACGTAGGCACATGGCCATGCCGATACAAACATGCTTGCTCACTTGCTACTCATGCACAGACATCGACATCGTCACCGACATTTATACTGTATTCGTCAGGACGGGCAAGGTTATGCCACACTAACAAACAAGCCCCAAAAGTCTCAATGGCTTAAAACCACAAAGGCTTCATTCTTGCTCCCACGACTGGTCTGTCACAGCCTCTGCTCGTCCTGGTCACTCCAGGACCCAAGTCACTCCAAATCTTGCTGGTCCCCGTGCCAGAGGGAAAGAAAGACCTCCAGAAGTTCGCGCACTGGCGATGAAATCCTTATGCCCAGAAGTGACACTTTCTGTCCTGTTCATGGGCCAGAACTGGTTCTAGGGCCCCACCCAAGGAAGCTGGAGACCAAGAACTTTTTAGCAAGTAGTGCTAATGTTGACCACACATGACACAGGTGTGCGCTCTCTCTCTCTCTCTCTCTCTCTCTCTCTCACACACACACACACACACTCACCAGTCTTCCCGTGGCTTTCTCACTTCTCCTACCCTTTTGTTTCTCAGACTCTCATGACTCCTTGTTCCCAGCAATCAGGGTCAAAAGTCCCCTCGTGGGAGCTCGAGGTCATGGAAACTCCCACCCTCTCATACTCCAGGCCCAGTCTGCTGCTCCCAGCTCTCCCTCTCCCTCCTGGGCACTGCCGCCCATCTCCCCTCGGAGCCCCGGCTTCCCAGCCTCCCCCTGCCCCTCGCTTGCCCCCTGCTGAGAAGAGATAGGACAGCTGCACGTTTATACAGTCCTACTTCACCCCGACACCCCCCACTTGCTTCAAGTTCCCCGCTCCCTCCCTTTCTCCTTTCTGGGATTGCCTTGAGGGTTTCCTGAGAGGCAGGCTGCTAGGGGTTGGAGAGACGGAGAGGGGAGCCCAGAGGGCCTGGGGCAGGGGGAAGAGAGGTCCCGCAGACTGTAGCCAATGCCCTGAGAAGGCCCGAGATGCAGGGAGACAGACACAAATGGACAGAGGCAGGAAAGAGACATAAAATGTGGCAGAGAGACGCAAAGACACAGAGGAGCGACAGAGACGGAAAGAGACACAGACTGACAGAGAGAGAAACAGAAACAGAGAGATAACAGAAGTAGGTGGAAACTGAGACACAGAGACTGGGCCGGAGAGATGGCTGCAGGAAGGAGCAGGACAGAAAATATTGTTGAGCTCCAGGGTGGAAGTAGGGGTGTGTCCAGGGTGAGTGAGTGTGCGTGTGTGTGCGCGTGTGTGTGCGTGTGTGTGCGTGTGTGTGTGTGTGTGTTACCATATAGCCCTGGTTTTTAAGTCATGTTATCATTTGTTGAAATGGACTATGAAAGTGGTTCTGGAATATCTTTAGAGATGGGGAGAAGATGTGGCCGTTTTCAAGCAAGCGCCTGGGTTTGGGGCCAGGCAGTAAGCTCAAGGGACGGCCGGGGGTTTCCTTGGAGATCTCTAATGCTCGGCTCAATCAGGCTGGCTCTGCGGGCTGGAGGAACACACGGGGTCTGAGCTGTGAATGCGTTCCCAGCTGCCTCTGCCCCACCTCTGCCACCTGCTCCAGCTGTGGCCAGGTGAGACCAGCCTGCAAAGAAGACAGAGGGGGCAATGCCATCCCTGTTCTGTGCCGGGGGTGGAGGGGCCCCAGGCTGAGCAGAGAGGCAGATTCCTGCCTCCAGGGAGTCCTGGGTCTGAGGAGAGATGGAGACTTCATTCATTCCTTCACCCAATGATCATGGAACCTGTGCCAGACTGTGCCAGGCCCCAGAGACTCTGTGGAAAACAAAAGCCCCCCGCTTTCCGTGGCGTCTAGTAGAACAGACCCCAAACCAACCGCAATTGTGTAATGACAAATCGGGTTAACTGCTGCAAAAGAAGAGTCTCATATGCGAGGGAATGATGGCGAGGGGGCTTCTCTAGACTGGGAGCTCTGGAAAGTCTCTCCAAGAGGCGATGCTGTGACGGAGCCCTTCCTAATGGGAAGGGGTCAACCAAGAGGAAGAGTGGGTGCGGCATGGGGTGTGGGGCAGAGAAACAGGGTCCGGGTGGAGGGAACAGCCCCAGCAAAGGCCTTAAGGCAACACCAGGCTTGGGCACTGTACCCAGACCCAAGGAGGGCCCGAACAGTGGGAGCAGGGAGCCGGAGCAGTGTCAGGAGTGGGAGCAGCCAAGCCGGCAGGAGTGTCCAGGGCCAGCCCTCCTTGGAGTGTGGACTGTTGCTCATTAGAGGCAGGGCTCTTTGTCCAAAGGGGTTTCCCGATTTCCACACCCCAGGACCACCTCAGGAAAATCAGAGCTGAATGCTCGTTTGTAGGGAGAAGAGACTGGGGACAAGTTTCGGAGATGAGTCTACGAAACGTTTCGAGCCTTTTGCCTCAGTGCATCCGTGAAGGCAAGATGGGGTGGCCGGCAGCTCGGCTGGAGCCACCTGGGAAGACGCAGCCAGAGTTCTCGCTCTTGCCCCCTCTGCTCAAACCTGTGGTCTCTTCTGGAAAGATGGCCTCGATAAGTGCCACTCACATGTCCCTCAACAAGAGGGACACAGGCTTCATTAAGTTGGGCCCGTGACCTTCCCTGAAGGGATATTCAAGACATCTTACCAACAACCAAACAGTCCTGGCTCTTTGTGTGCTAAAGTTTTTAAAAACTTTGAAAAAGGAATTTTTTTTAGACAGTGAATGTGAGTCAGAGTTCAGGAGAAAAGGCAGGGTCGTGGTTTGGCAGTGGGGGCGACGATGGGCTCTGAGCTGGGAGAAGGGATGGGCCGAGCTGCAGGGCTGTGCTGAGGACTCTGGGTAATTGAGGCAGAGACCTGAGGAGAAGGTCGGGGAGAGGAGATGCTCTCCATCTCTGCTGTCAGGCACGCGTGACTCAGGGCAGTGTCCGGGAGCGCCAGTGTGAGACTCTGCCTAACCCCAGGTAAGTGCGTCCGCCATGCAGAGATGCTTATCCAATTTGCCATCGTGTCCTCCGGGGACTTCGTGTGCTGCCAGGACGGAGGCAGAGAGAAAGCCTGTCCCCCAGAGATGACCTCTCCAAGACTCTTGCCATGCTTCTATCTCAAGGAGGACATTGGTGGCTGTGACACAGCACCCTCTTGGGAGGACCTGGGGGTGGGCGGGGAAGGACAGAGCTAAAAAGTCAGGGAGAGGTGGAGAGAGGTCAGGAGAAGCCTGGGAAGAAGGAACTGTCACAGAAAATGGTACAAGTTCACCAGGCCCTCAGCCCACCACCGGGGAGCAGTAGGAGGAGGGCCCATAGAGGGCCTGCCCCTGAAAGATGGAAAACTAGGGACTGAAGATGGGAGGCCAAGTCTAACGGTTCCCTGAAAGATGGAAAACTAGAGACTGAAGATGGGAGACCAAGTCTAACTGTTCCCTGAAAGATGGAAAACTAGGGACTGAAGATGGGAGGCCAAGTCTAACTGTTCCCATGGCTGTTAGCTCCTCTCTCCTTGAGCATTACTAGGGGGAAAGGGAGATTTCTAAAGTCCAACATGGTTTGAATTCCCATAAACCAGTCTCCAGGGGACCATACAACTAAGTGAGATCCCCGGGTGGCCAGACCACGCTGTCAACACCTACTGAGGCTGGGGCTCCCCTTGACACCTAGAAAGAAGGCCCCACTCTGCCCAGAGCCGGACAACAAAGACAGCTGCATCCAGCCCCTGTTGGACAGCAGGGCAGTGGGCCTGGAGTGGGGTGAGGATAGGCCCCGGGTCACCGGGCCTGAGTGGAGCGGCCTGGCCTGGAGACGTGTGGTAGCAGCAGGGCAAGGGACGCAGGCTCACTCCAGACCGTGGGCCCAGACAGAAGACATACAGGGACAGACACAGGGACTGGGGGTTGTAGGGAATGGAGGAAAAGGATGAGGCAAGTCTTGTTGCTGTAACCCCACATCTCAATGGCCTGACCTATAAAAGTTCAGTCACAGCCCAACGCAAGTGTTGGGGTGGCCTGCCGTGTGGCTGGTTAGGGCCCAGGCTCCTTTCTCTTGTGTCTCTGCCCCCCCCCAAAGATCTCTGATTCCTCCTTGTTCGGCCAGCAGAGAGGGACAGACACCCGGGAGGGTGCCCCCAATTCTTGATCCTTCTGTCTGGAAGTGGCAGGCAACACCCCCCTGCCCATATTCCATTGGCGGGAACTAGGAACGTGGCCCCACCTGAATGGAAAGGGATGGAAAGAATGGGGTCCCTGGCTGGGCAGCTGCTTCTCAGCTGAAGACTTCACACCCTGGAAAGGGGGTCTTGAAATTGTGGCGGACTGCTGGCCAGCTCTGCCCTGGTTCCTAGCATTTATGGGGCATTTATCCTGGGCCAGGACTCTTAGAAACTGATTTATTCTTGTCTTCACAATAAGCCTTGAAAACGGAAGACTGTTAATCCCTTTATACACGGAGAAACCAAAGCTCAGAGAGGTGAAGAGGCTTAGTCCCTGGTAGGGGAGCCTGGATTTGAACCCTGGAATATCAGGGCCTGTGGCATTCGGTTTTCCCAACTCTTCCAACTGTTTCTCTAGAAAATCCCTGAAAGCTGGAGACGGACAAACAGGAGGGAAGCAGTGGGGGCAGTGAGAAGGAGTAAAGGAAAAGGACACGCTCTGTGAGCTTTCTCGGCCTGACCTCACCCCTTTGAGGAAGGATCTGGCTTTAGTTGCCCCCCACAGGTCTGAATTCGAATCCCACCCCCACGGCTTTGTGAAGATGCGGTGGATGAAAAGCCTTTATAAAGGCCACCAAGAACCGGTTGGGTTGGGCGGGGGGCGCTGTTCTGAGGCGTGTGTGACTGAAAGCGAGGCAGGATGGGAAGCAGCCTGGGGACTGGGGCAGCACGAAGGGCTGCTGGCGTCCTACCTGGCTGGTGCCGGATGGCGGGAGGACGGACATAAGGCATTTGGCGGCCCTGCTGCCCTAAGTCAGGCGCGCTTTCCTGGCAGGGAAGGTGACTTCGGAAATGAAAAGTGAATGGGTTGCTAAAATGTTTTACTTCCCTGGCTGTGCTCTCACTGCCCGTGGGAGGCCTTCAGAGAGGAACCATGTGTCACTTGACCCCTCACCCTCGAGGAGGCTGCAGGTCACTGCTCCCCCCCGACCCCCCGCCAGGCCCCAGAGCACCCTGCCACTGCACAGCTTGTAAACTGTTATGGCCCAATGAAGAGCCCACCCTTAAATGTCACGTCCCCAGGAGTTAAGGTAGAGATGGACAGAGGGACCTGGATTGGCACAGCCCGACGTGGGGGCTGACGGGGTGGGGGTCAGCCTCCTCGGGAAGGGCAGTCGGACACTAGGTCTGGGGTTAATGAGACGTGCCTCCCCCGCCGGTCCTCCTGGGTGATCATTATCTCCAATAATTAGCCCTGCTTCTGTGGTGGAGGCGGTGGGTGGGACGGGGGCTTGGGAGCAGGGGGAGGCTTGAAAAGCTGTCCTTAGACTGGATGGGCTAAGAATAGAGACCAGGCACTGCGGACCTGGGGTCCCCATGCTCACCCGCTTCCCCCTTTCTCGGTCCCTCTGTCTCTCCCCTCCCTCTCCTTCTGTCTCTCTCCCCCCCTCTTTCTCCATCCCTCCATCTCCCCCATCCCTTCTTTCCTAGCTCTCTCTCCTGCAGAGGTCTGCACGGTTCATGGGTTTCTCTTTGCCTCGGTGGACTCTAAGCAACAGAATTGGGGAGGAATCTTAATGAGTCTGACCCAGGCCAGAGGGCCATGGTTGGGGTGCCACGCCAGCTTCCCTTTCTAACTTTGGGGCCAAGGAGAGGTCAGCTCCCAGCTTTTCCTTGGAGGCTCTTCTCTGGAAGAAGTTAGACCGCGAGTCTCAGGTCCTCCCGGCAGTGACCCTTCACGTCTCCTCTCTGTCCCATAACCTTTCTTTTTCTTTGCAAAATTATCTCAGATCCAGAAAAGGACATGAAACGAAGGTTCGACTTAATAAATTATTTTAAAGCAAACATCAGGGTCACCCCACCCCAGCCAAGGACCAGAACATTCCGAGCTCTAGCAACCCCGTGGACCCCTTCACAGCCCACCTCCCTCTTCCCGGGGATGGTCCCAGGCAATCGCTTCCAGCTTCTTTCTAGTTTGTGTGCTCCCTCAGTCATCCGGTGTTGTTTTGCCTATTCCTGAACTTTACATAAATAGAATTGTATGCTATGTCTTCTTTTGTGTCTGACTTTATTCGACCAAGCCGGGCTGTTTGCACACCTGAGCCGCGTGGTGTCGTCACGGTTCATTCGTTCTCATTGCTGTAGAGAACAGTTGCTGTCTCCAGGTCCCAGCCCCACCACCCAACTGCCCAGCCCTGGTGTCACCATCTCCAGGCCACCTGCACGCTGGGGACAGGGCTGATCCTCGCAGCCGCCAGCCAGAGTCTTCTGCAGCCCCTGCAGGCAGGCTTGTCCAGACTGCACAGTGAGGAGTGCTGGGGCCAAAGTGAACCCCAGCCTCTGGGCCCTGCACCCATGCTCTCCCACCCTCCTGGGAGTGCTGGGCGCTAACAGGGAGCGTAGGGAGACTTTGGCACCCACGGAGAGAAGTTCTAAAGGTGGCATCCCAGGCATTGGCAGGAGCTGGAGACAGAACCTGAAATAGCATTTGGTGCCTGATTGTTGCTTGGCAGATGTTTGCTAAGTGAATGAATGACCGCCCTCCCAGGATCCCTCAAACCAGGCTTCTAGGTGGTCAGCCCTTCTGCCCTTCCTCCCAGCTGCCAACCACACCGGCTCTTGGCACTAGCGTCTCTCTCTGAGACTCTGGGGGCCGGTAGAATCCTCCCAGACTCATAACCTCCCTCCTGCCTCCCCTCTCGGCGAGATTAACTGCTCTACATGTAACCTGCTCCCGGGCCCAGGAAGGAACCAGAGGGACGGCTCCTGGTCACCTGTGGCAGGTCTCCCCAGCCCTTCCTGCCTGGAAGTTCCCTTAAGTCTAACCTCCATCCCCTCACCTTCCCACCCCCCCATGAAGATGGGGAAGAGGGGAGGCAGAGCAAAAATAACACATCCACTGCTTTGTAATGTAGGAAGCCCTTCCTAATACACTGAGTGTGGACGACTACCGTCCTGTTCAAGCATTTTACATTTTTAGCTCATTTAACCCTGAGCACCACCCCTTCCGCAGGTACTATTATTATCCCCCCCTTGATAAGGAGGGAGCTGAGATGTTAAGAAGCTTGTCCAGAGTAGAGTTGCCAGATAAAATACAGAATGAGCAGTTAAATTTGAATTTCAGATAAACAAGGAATTTTTTTTAAGTATAACTACGTCCAAAATGTTGCATATCCAATTCACATGGGCATCCTGCTATTTCTGATTTCCTCAATCTGCCAGCCCTAGTCCAAGGTCACCCAGCAAGTAATGGTGGAGTCCGATTCAAACCCCAGCTCGCCTCTGCTCCGCTGGGATCTGCGCTAAGGCCCTGGCGCCCGGCGAAAGAAGCAGATGGATTTGAGACTATTTTGTAAATCAAACCGGCAGGGCTAGGAAACAGATTTTATATGGAGGCTGAAAGAAGCACAGTTTCTGGCTCTAGTAGATAAGATTCAGAAACGAGCCTTCTTGCTGGGTATCACTCGGCTCAGAGGAGGCGATCCCCCCAAGGCCAAGGCCAAGTCCCCTGGGGGTTGTAGGTCACCTGGGGGCCAGTGGCCACACCCTCTAATCCCTGTTTTCCAGCTAGCCACAGGGGCTGGTCCAGCCCTGCCTGGCTCCAACCCAGGTACCCCGGTCCTTCCTGCTCTCCAGTGGACCCCCATTTCCAGCCTTAAGACCCATGAACAAACCACCTTATCTGACTGCTAAAACCTCGCCAGGTCCTGCCCTCTGCCCTTGGTCCCATCCTCCCCCAGAGCTAATTGCTTTATTTAGATGTGATGCAGCCCCAAGGCTTAACTGTAAAAATTGCAAAAATGAATATGGGATGGTGTCTGAGGCTGCAAATGTGGTTATGTGCTTTTATTTTACACCAAATAACGCGTTTAATTACTTCTTGCAGGGGAAGCCTGTTTGGCAGATAGCAAAGGCAAGGCTAATAATAGCACTTTGCACCAAGTGCCTCAAACACACAGGAAGAGCCATGAAAGGGTCCCATTTCTGTTCCCGACAACTTGAAAGCTCCGCGAACACGCGTGCCTCCTTCCTCAGGAGCAGAGGGAATTGTGAAGAAAATGCTGTGGGTTTTTGCTTTTAACTTGCTGTTTTGATCCTTTCCAGCCACTAGAATGCAGGACCCCCAGAGAGACTGGGGTGGGGGGTGCTTGTCTGGTGGAAAGCGAGAGTGGAGGTCAGCACGCCCCTTCTTCTCCCTCCTTCTACCACCCTCTTAAAGGGCAGGGCCAGGGGGAGCCCCCCAAAACCACCTCTGCCCTGCTAAGGTGCAGTTTTGTGCCGAGCGTAGAAGAATGAGTCAGGAGAATTCTGTTTGGCCATTCTGCTCCACATCCAGGCCTCAGTCTTGGGGGGGGCCTTCATGTTCCTCATCTGGAAAATGGGGCTCCAAATGACATCTATAGTCCAACGGCATTGTGAGTTCATATATGTGGGCTTAGAACTTTCTGATCTCATTAATTTAGCCGTAATAACAATTATTATTTTCTGTGCCGGAGGGGTTTAGACCAGCTCAGGGACCAAGGAGCCAAGCGTGTGAGGAGACAGGCCGGGCACCTGTAGCCAAACTGCAGCCTATGTAAACAAGTTCAAACGTAAATGGAAAAAATACTCCACGAGCCAAACAAAATGGGTCTATGGGCTGCCCACAGCTCTGGGACCACCTGTTACAACTTGGCTGAGCTTTAGGGTCCCTTCTAGCAATAAAAATCTATGATTTGGATCCAACCTCTGGCCCTCAGATATAGAACTAGAAGGTACCTTGGAGCCCAGCTCCCTCATTCATTTTATGGATGAAGAAATGGAGGCCCGGGGAGGGAAAGTGCCCCATGAGTTGTACATGGGGGGGGGGCTCCGAGCCAGGCTGTCACCCGTGCAGGGCACGTTCCCACACACCCCCCCGGGCTGGCTGCCGTGTGCTCTTGGGGAAGCTGCTTCACCCCTCCACGCTCTAGGAGGAAGGGCTTGGATTGACGCCAGAACAGCGTGAAAAGTAGTGTGAGTTTAGGACCCAGGGACGCCTGGATCAGAATCCTTGCTGTGTCACCTGGGCAAGTGTCAGTCCAGAGCCTCCCCCAGGTGCCATCCTTACTACCACCGTCCTCTATAGGCTTGCTGTGCGGAGACCTTGTTTATTCTAAGCTGCTTTACCTGGGCACATTCAATTGTTCCTGAAAACAACGCTGGGAGGTAAGTCCTATTATTATCCCCAATTTGTAGATGAGACAACTGAGGTCAAGGCAGTTGCCCAAGGTCACGCACCTCTCTTGGCCTCATCACTGGGAAAGGTTCAATGTCCACTGGTATGCCAGTGAGCTCAGTAAGCATCACTCGGCAACACTCAGTAAGTATCAGCACCCCCAACCCCCACGCCCAATCTAGTCAATACCTTCTAGGAAACTGTCATCACAGCCAAGACTCCCAGGAACCAGGGACCTATTACACACCATATGGCTATAGAATTAATAAAGCGTTGTAACCAAAGATTGGAAAAGAGATTAGGGGACTTGACTCCTGGAGTGGGACTATTAAAAAAGAAAGAAGCCGCTCAGCTCTGCAACAGAGGAGTGGGAATGGGGCCCAGGTCTCCGCTTAGATGCTGGGCAAACACCAGGCGAGGGAGCATCCCTAATCCGCTCAATGCGTCTGCTGTTGATCATAAAGACGCAGCTTATTGGCGCGATGGTGATAGGAGAACCGAGGAGTGAGGGGAGGACCTCCCAGCAAGGGGGGTAAGGAGGCGGGTTTATTACCTTCAGCATAGAAGCTGCTCAGAGCTGGGACTCCCATCCTGATGACAGAAGACAGAGCCCACCTCACCGGGCCCTGGGGCTGCGACCCTCTACCAACCTCTGCTCACAGGTGGGGAGATGAATCAGACTCAGCAGAGCCTCTGCTCCCATCCCAGGTTTTCTGGAGACATGTCCATACTCTACCCCAACAGCAGAAGCCAGAACAGGCTTCCTGACCTCTGCTGTCCTCCATCGCTGCCCATCCAGGCAGAACGATTCCCACCTTCCTCTTCTCTCCTGGTGCTAGGGCTGCTGGGGTTCAGATCCCAGCTCTGCCATTTACTGGCTGTGTGACCTTGGGCAAGTCACTTCACCTCTCTGGGCCTCAGTGCCATCATCGGTGAAATGGGCATAATAACAGGGTTCTGCGTAGTGATTAAATGAGGCTTGTAAAGTACTTAGCCCAGAGTTTGACACTGTGTAAGCATTCAATAAATGTATTTTTAGGGGCGCCTGGGTGGCACAGCAGTTAAGCTTCTGCCTTCGGCTCAGGGCGTGATCCCAGCGTTATGGGATCGAGCCCCACATCAGGCTCCTCCGTTATGAGCCTGCTTCTTCCTCTCCCACTCCCCCTGCTTGTGTTCCCTCTCTCACTGGCTGTCTCTCTCTCTGTCAAATAAATAAATAAAATCTTTTAAAAAATGTATTTTTAAATTAATATGAAGACCAGTTGTGCCCTTACCATATTGTATTATAATTTGATGATGAGTCTGTCTCTCCAACTAGACCATGGGCTCCGGACTTCTCATGTCCTCACAACAACCTCATGACCTCGTTTCTCTTGCCCCCATTTCAAATATAATGACATTGAAACTCAGACAATTAACCGGCCGCCTGCCCCAAAGTCATACAGCTGGTACCAGACAGGAGACAGATCCCCACAAAGCCGTGCCAGAGGGAACCACCGCGCCTGCTTCCTCAGCTGGGAGGCTCCGTGTAGTGCTGGGGATGCCGGGGGGGCCCCCTGTCATATGAGAGGAATTTGGATGAACGTGGAAGGTACAACTCAGAGGCAGCATATAGTGAGGGGAGGGGGGCTTCCTAGCGTTTTCCTCAGCAGGAGTTCTGTGTGGAGGGGTGGGAGGGACTGACATTCAGCCAAACAAGTCTGTGACCCGACCCTTCCTTTCCCCACAAAGAGGCTTCACGTGTTAGTGGACAACGGATCTACCTGGGAAGCTAATTTAAAAATTCAGATCCCTGGGCCACCCCACGGCAATTATCATCCCGGTTGGCAGGTATGGAAACCAAGTCTCAGAGAGGCTAGGTAACTTGCTCGGGACCACATAGCGGAGCTGGAATGGAACTCCAAGGCCCAAGCCCTGAACCACAGGGCCAGGCTCTGTCTCAGACCCCGATGTAGGCATCTGAGGAAGCCACAACCTACCTCTTGGGGTAGCAAGACTACAGGCAGGGGCCAGAGCTAGGCGAAAAGCGTCAGGACCCCATACTCAGAGGCAGGCCTTCCAGGAAGGGTTCTGTTTCCACTAGGGGCTGGAGGCTCAGAGAAGAAACTGAGGCCCAGGCACATAGGCACAGCTGTGCGGACTGGCTCAGCAAGGCAGCAGGACAAGTGTCTAGTGGTCAAGGACATTGGCTCTGCAGTTAGCAGGGACTGTGTGACCTTGGGCAAGGGATTTGGCCTCTATGTACCTATAAAAAAACCCGGGAAAACAGTCATCCCTACCACACAGGGCTGTTCGAGGAGTAAGTGAGCTAATGCACACATCCTAGCTCCGGGGGTCCCTGGGTGGGTGGGGGTGACTGCCCCCCCCCAAGCAGGAGTTGGGTACACCACCTAGAAGCTGCCTGAGGGCTAAGCCACTCCTCCTGGCCCACCCTGGGCCACCTTGAGGCCAGCATGACTCACCTTCCTCTCCAGGAGGGGAGCGGAAAGGAGGCCCACCCTGGTTGCAGATGCAGCCCAGCCGGAGCTGCTCAGAGCTTCCTGCCCGCACCTGGGGCTGCCATCTGTGCAGGGCTGGATGGGCCTGCCAGTCTCAGGGGCCGGTTCATTTATAACCCGCCCTGCTCCCCGTCTATGCCTAGCCAAAGGGGCCACAAGGCCCGAACCCTCAGACTCTCAGCAGGAGGAGAGGAGAATCAGGAAGAAGTTCAGCCTCGATTCCTTTCGTCCCAGGGATGGGTAGACAAAGGGGCGTGGAGGTGAGGCCTCCTTCCTTGAACTCCATCTATCAGAGCCGCGGTCTCACATCCGCACCGCATTAATCTGCACACTTTGCCCAGAGGCAGGAGGGCGGGTGGTGGGCTCGCCGCCTGGGTCCACCTCCAGGGCTGAGCAGCTCTGCAAGCTCGGACACGGGCTTTCCGCTCTCCCGGCCTCCGTTTCCTCATCTCCACGAGAAGCCACCTCCCAGCGCTGTTGTAAGGATTAAATAATAATACAGATAAAGATTTCCAGCAATCCCAGGCACGTGGTGAACGCTCAGCTGCCACTATCAGGGGCTGGTCGGTCTGGCGACAGCGTGCACGCTGGTGGCCTAGACGGAAAGGCCCCCCACCGGCGGTTGGGGTGGGGCATTTGATGTGTAATGGTCTGGTCCGATAATTGGAGAAGAGCCACACAGTGGAGGGGGGAGGGGGGAAGAGGAGGGTGCCCCAAGGAGCAGCCGCAGAAGTCCAGGGGTCTTTAGGGAAGGGACTGGAAGTCTGAGTTGAAGCTATCTGGCCTGGCTCATGCCTTTCCCTCCTTCATTCTTCACTTTCTTCACTTTCTGAGCCACTCCTGAGGGAGAAACAGAGAGAACATCTCTTGTTGGTCACCCTCCTATCACCGGGCGGGCCTCAGGCACCACCAGGCAGTCCTTTAGGATCTCTGCCCCCTGGTTGGCCCAGGACTCCAACAGGGCAGCGCGGTCCCCGCTACAGGGGAAAGCAGAGTGTTGGCCAGGAGCCGGGAGGCTCTGCTGTCTTCAGGAGTCCAGCAAGGGCCCCGACAAGAAGGCGGCTTGTTCCAACTGTACACTGGGGACAGGCTTCCTCATGTGTGGTATCTCCCCCACTCAGCCACCCAGCTCTCTGAAGAAACAGTCACTGTCCTGTCCCCTTGTTTAGGGGCTCCCTGAGGGCAGGGTTCTGTCCCCCCCCAGACTGGGGCTCCCTGAGGGCAGGATTCTGTCCCCCCTCAGACTGGGGCTCCCTGAGGGCAGGACTGTGTCTCCCCCCTCAGACTGGGGCTCCCTGAGGGCAGGGTTCTGTGCCCCCCTCAGACTGGGGCTCCCTGAGGGCAGGGTTCTGTCCCCCCAGCCTGGAGCTCCCTGAGGGCAGGGTTCTGTCCCCCCAGACTGGGGCTCCCTGAGGGCAGGGCTGTGTCTCTTTCATAGATACCACATCATTTATCCCCTGGAACAAGACTCATGGGTGCTCTAGGGAGGAATGATGGATGTTCCCTTTACTACAAAATACCTTTCATCCTGGGAAGCCTGGAGGGCTCTGTCAGTTGGGCATCTGATTCTTGGTTTCGGCTCAGATCATGATCTCAGGGTCATGGGATCAAGTCCCACGATAGGCTCCGCGCTCAGAGACAAGTCTGATTGAGATTCTCCCTCTCCCTCCGCCCCTTCCCCTGCTCGTGCTTGCTCTCTCTACCTCTCTCTCTCTCTCAAATAAATACATAAGTCTTAAAAAAAAAAAATCCTCTCATCCTACCTAGTTAGGTGGGCAGTGAGGTAGAGAATTAAAGGTCCTGGCAGGAAGGGGTAGAGTCCATGTTTCGGCGGTGGGGGCTGAAGGAGGTCGTGTCCAGGACGCACCCCCCTTCCCTGCCCCAGCCCCAGCCAGCAGCTTTCACAGACCTGTGTCTGGCTTCAGGGGCAGGGAGGAATGCGGACAGCTCCCCAGGGCCCAGCCCTTCCTAGAGCCCCAGAGGGAAGCTCTTGTGCTGTGAGAGCCAGAAGGTCCATCTCTACACATGAACCACACAGACTGCTTAAGTTTCAGTGGTTGCCCTTCTAGCGTTTGTTGAATGAATAATTACAAACATGCTGGCCAGTTATTCCCCCAGTCTAGTTGGCTCACCTCTACGAGCCTCCCCCTCTCCAACTCTTCCCAGACCAGCCCGCGTTCCAAACAGCCCAGGCCCAGATTCTCTCAACCTTCTTCGACCCCTTGTTACACTCAAGCATGCCCTCGACTCCGGTGCTCAACCTTGGCAGGGGGAGCCAAGGGAGTTGCCTAAAACACTAATGCCCAGGCCACCACCAGGGATCCCCATTTCACTGCCGGGGTGTGGGACTGCAGGGCTTGGATTCTGTTTCATTCCCCAGGTGATGCTAACATCCTACAAGGTTGAGAACCATGGGATAAAGAGCCGTGGTGTCCTCCAGAGGAAGAGGGAGCCCTTGATAATCACGAAGTCCCAGGGCCTCGCACCATGCCTGGCACACAGCGGACGCTCGATAATAAAAGTTTGCTAATCAAGGATTTCATGCCAGGTGGGCTGAGCCCCTTCCTGGCGGTGAGACAGCGATTAAGGGCTTATCTCTGTTGATTGACAGACTAGATTCAAATTCGGCCATCTCCTCAGCCTTAGGCAAGTTGAACCCCAGTCCTCTCATCCGTAAATGGGGCTAGTAAGAGGCAGCTCCCTCGCAGAGTTGTTCCGAGGAGGATGGAGAGCAAATCTGCGATGGCTTTGCTCAGGCTGTTTGTGTCCGTCCGGGTCCTGGCTGGAAACAGATAGTTCATTCAAACCACTGAGGACAGTCTGTCAGAGGGGTGGCCTGCAAAGAATGTGGGCAGGGCTGGGGAAAGCAGCGAGGGAGGCCACAGAACCCCAGGGCTGGCACCACTGGGGAGCTGCCAGCAGCCCGAGGGCCTAGAGGAGGATGGGGAGAAAAGTATCATGGGGAGCCGGAGACAAAGCTCTGCTGCTGAAGAGGGGCCTGGAAGAAGCAGCCACCACGTCTCCAAACACCTCCCTCCACCTCCCTCCCCTTCCTCCTCCATCTCCTATTGCTGGCCTCCTATTGGACAACACCAACCGGGGGAGCCGGGGATCCTGGAGCCCAGGGGAAGCAATCCACAGAGGGCAGCCCTCCCCCCCAGGAAGAGGGCAGAGAGTGCGTTCGGAGGAACAGGCAGAAGATACCCAGCACCTTGCCATATGGTAAACACTGATTAAATAGCATTGCTCTTATTCCTGTCCAGGTGGCTCGCGTGGACCATTTTGTGACATCTGACTTGGACATTTAATGGTATCATATGCACACGACAGGTCTCCCTAGCACAGCAGACGGTCTGGGGGCCGGGCCCAGCTCCTCGGCTGCCCCCTCCGCACGCGGCAGGTGCCCCGTACGCACTGGAGGGAGGAAGGACCGCAGGAAGGAATGACAGCACCTTTCCGTGTTCAGCCATGGGCTTCCGCATGTTTGACAAGCCATCGAAATGGCTTTGCAACAGCAAGCTTCATTAAAATGGAAGCAAGGTGCTCTAGTATGCAGATGGGGCCACTTTATTACTTTTTAATTTGTTTACAGAAAGCCCATGTTTGGTGTACACCATCTTTGCAAATAGTAACAAATGGGCATGTTTGCGGCCTCCGAAGCTGCGGGTCCCTGGATAAACAGGCTGAAACCGTGCTCGAGCACTGCGCTTGGTTACTCTTGATAGAATCTGACATGCTTCTCAAAATGCATGGGAGGCTGCGGGGAGGGGGACGCAAAGTATGTGTGTGTGTGTGTGTGTGTGTGTGTGTGTGTGTGTGTGTGTCTTTGGGTGACTCGTGCCCCTCTCCGGACTCATCGTCTCAATCTGCACGAATGACAGCCCTGGGCGGGACGGCAAGGCCTTGGCAGCTTTCCTATCCCAGGGCGCTGTGAATTCGCTACCACCCTAGGAGCTACAAACCCCCCTGAACCACCCGCTTCCCGATTCCCAGGGGAAGCCCTCTTCACGAAGATGAAATGAAACTACAAATTACCAAATGCATTTTGAAAATGGGTCAAATTGAATGAAGAATACTTAATGGAGCATAACTATTGAAGCAACAGTTACAAATACTTACACTGGAGTCCCCAAAAGCAAAAATATTTGTAAATCCACCAGGATCCTCCAATCCCAGTTTTGCTCGTTAGTAGCTGTGTGATGTCGGGTAAGTTACTTAACCTCTCTGTGCCTCAGTTTGCTCCTCCGTGAAGTGGGGGTAATAATGACATCCTTCTCATGGGGCCGTTGTGGGGGTTAGATGCATTGACTCTTGCAACCCATGTAAAGCCCTTCCCAGAGCAGGGCTCATTATTAACTCCCGTCATGATTTTATGCGTGCTAGTCGTGTTTGTATTAAAGAAAAAGGACCCAGGACAATCCCGGTTCCATAAAGTTGCCCATTCAGCAGAGCCTGCCCTGTCCTGACCATGCCCAAGGAAGTGGCTTGCCCCCACGGCTTTGTTTTCCTCGAGATGCTCATCGCAACTTAATCCCCTTCTTATTCAGCTTTCTGGTTATGTCAGTCTCTCTCCACCTCGGTATGGGCCGCACAAGGGCACGGACCTTGTCAGCCTTCTTCGTGGCTGTCTTTCCAGCGCCTAGAATGGCATCTGACCAGGTCTCCGCAAGTTCTTGTCCCGGAACGAACATGCGGTGCCTGCTCGAGCCTGAGGTGGTGACCGGACCTGAGCACGAGCTCTGGAAACCATTGGTCCAAGATCTGGCCCCACCTGGATCCACTCACATGGCCTGCGTGTTTTCTACACACACAGCCGGCTTCTGAAGTCTCAGTTCATGGGACTGTCCATGAGCTGGACTTGTATTTTGGCTTTTAGGATAAAGTCAGATCGGGAAAGAACGCACAAGAGCACACCCTATTCCTTGGGAAGAAGTCCCAGACCCAGCAGCCTTGTGCCATCACCTGGGCCTCCACTCCCAGGGGCCTGGGATAAGGTTAACTTCTTGTCCTGGAAATGGGTCCCCACAGAGGCTCCCCGTTTGGGTGCCCAGGGCTTTACACTTTAGAAAGTTCTCTTGGAGCCACTATCCCGCCTGATATCTCCTTGTGAGAAGGGAAGGCCTGTGCTCCTTCTGGGGGTCACAACCCCCATTTTATAGGTGCAGAAGCCAGGTGTGGAGGCAGGACGGCCTGGCGGGGGCTCCTTGCAATGATACCCTGAGGACTCAGCGGGGAGGAATGTTAATTACCCTGCTGACTAAAGCCCCCAACGGAGTTCGTGCATTTCAAATAAACTTTCAACTACAAAGAGAAGGAAACTGAAAGGAATGGGCTACTCTCAGTTAACCAGAATATTCCATTAACCAGGAACATACCCACTCCCCCTAGCCCCCAACATTCTAGCTGGAAACATATCATCCTGTTGGGTGCTTCTCAGGATTTCAGAAATTATATTTTTCTTTTCTTTTTTAAGATTTTATTTATTTATTTGAGAGAGTGAGCATGGGGGGGAGGGGTAGAGAGGCAGAGGAGAGGGAGAAGCAGACTCCCCACTGAGCAGGGAGCCTGACATGGGTCTTGATCCCAGGACCTGAGCTGAAGGTAGCCGCTTAACAGACTGAGCCACCGAGGTGCCCCAGAAATTATATACTTCTAATTGATCACTCTAGCAAAGATTCAGGACCCAGTATGGTAAAAACAAAAAGTCCATGTTTCCTGAGAAGCACTTAAGGGCATTCTCTTATTACAGTAAAAATACCCAACCAAGTATGTCCCTACTATACTCCAGGCACTGTCCAAGCCCTTCAGGTCACAACCTTAAGACATATCATTTTCCCCACTTTATAGATGAGAAAACTGAGGTACAGAGATGTTAAGGAACATGCCCAAGGTCACACAGCTGGTAAGTCACAGAGCCAGGGCTCCAAATAGGCTTCTGAACTCACACTCTTCACCACTGAATCCTGCTCTCTCTCCAAGGGGAAAAAATCTTAGTAAATTTTACAGAAGTGAAAGGATACAGCAATATTGGTAAAAATCCTTTAATTGCCAAGGTTTTAAATCACAAAGATAATGGCTAGTAGTGAAAAATCCTGATTATCACACGGGGTGTAAGCCTTCCCTTGTGATAGCATTTTCAGTGAGCGAGGCTGCAACAGATAACATATCCCGTTGGCTGGTGGACGTGGCAGAAAGTGAGTTTGGGTCACAATTACAAAACACTGTTAACTACCGCTCCTGCATCCCAGGAATGGCACACTCATCTCACCTCCGTTCTCGTTTTACAGGTAAGAAACCCAAAGCCCAGAGAGGTTAAGTGATTTGCCGGAGGTCACACAGCAAATGAACTGGAGAACCTAACGTACTCAAGTCAATGAACGTTTATAAAACACCTGCTATGTGATTATGTTCTTTGAACTAGAAGCCAAAGAGGAAGGGGGAGGCCAGATCATGGTAGGCCAACTTGTGAGCCAGCCAAGGGCCAGAACAGCTCCTTCCCTTGCCCCAGCCATAGCCTGGGGCTATTTTCTGCCTTTGTGCACAGCTGCAACTATGGGGTAGTCTCTTAAAGGTTTTAGACCTTAGTTCTCCTCAGGAGAGGAAAAACCAAAGGCCAGACGCCTACTGCTCCTTTTATTTGGGGGCCAGTGAATCCCTCTCACCTCCCAGAAACTTCCAAATAAACCTCTCCCTTCCAGTAATTCTAGGAGAATGAAAATTGACTCCCACCTGCTTCTCCTACCACCATTCAAGCTAATCGCTCAGGGAGAGGCAGGGACAGTTCTCTGTGTGCCCTGGTCTCCTCCTTTCCTCCTCCTCCCTGGCCCCGGGGATGTTGATAATCCCTATCAGTGATGTCACAGGACTAGGTGGGGAGGAGCCACTGGCCTGAAGGGGACATGAAGACAGGGGTCTCCAGCCAGGTGGCTGGGAACCAGGCAGAGCCCCTCCACCGGTCTGCGTTGGAGGCTTTTCGTGTGAGGCGACAGCAGCTTATTACAGCTAATTTCCTTCCCCTTGCTAGAACCACAAATCCACAGGGTTTTCACAGCATATTTGTGTAGCTGGCACTCTCAGCTCGCCTCCCCTCGGGGACCATAAGAGACGCTGAGGAAAGAAACAACATGGTCTTCCATAATTTCAAAGTCAGTTCCAGAGTTAATAATAAATTAAGAGCGGGGGGCGGGTGGAAGGGGACTAGATGGGGGAAACCTACTCCTTGCCAGCTTAAACCAGCCCCTCCGGGAACATCTTCTAGGAGTCGGGAGAAATAATGGAAGCTCTGGGGTCTGAGATGCCCAGGTGGCTTCCTTTCCCAAGGTCACATGACCATGGACCCTGGATCTTTGTGGTACCAAACCCAGGGGGTCCCCTACCCGCCCCCCACCCCAGGATGGCACATTCTCTCCCATGGCTCTCTTTCTCCCTCTTGGTGGAGGGTGCGGGCACCAGACCAAGCCCCAGCCCCCCTCAGAACACCTGTTGATCCCAGAAAAAGGGCAGGGCAGCTTTTTCAGAAAGAACTGGAAAATTCCTCTCCCTGGAAGACAACTAAACCCACTCACCTCTGAGGAGGTTTCCAGACCAGCAGCCACAGCAGTTGGAAATTCAACAGTCCCAAATGCCTGTGTAATTTCCGTATTCGTTTTTTGGTCTTAGGAAGACTATCTCTCAGACTGGGAGCTCCCTGAAGACCAGGGGCTCTGCCATCAGACTGGAAGCTCAATCAACTCTTGTCAGGGCTCAGATCGTGAGACTTGGAAGAAGGGGTGTGAGGACTGCAGCCGTGTGCAGGGCACTGCCGGGCAGGTTGAGCCTGGAGAAGACAGGGTGGGGTAGGACAAGATAGCTGCCCTGTCATCCCGGAAGCGCTGTCCTGTGCATCCTGCAGAATTCACTCCTGCTAAGTGCTGCCCCAAGAAGAAGGCTAGAGTTAAGGGGAGATGGTACAGGGGGCTGGGCTTTGGTTGCAGAGAAGAATGAACTTTCTAAGAGAGTGGATGGGCAAGAGGCACCAAGCGCCTTTAAGATCCTTTCCAAAGCCAAGGGTCAGCCAGGGATGGTGGATGTTCTAGTCTCATCCACCCCCACACCTAGGGCCGCTCCTGCCAATAACCCCAGGGGTGGGCCAGAGGCAAATGGGCGGGAGGACACTGGACCGGCCCCAGCCACGGAGGCCACTAAATCAATTAGGCAAACCGCTACAGCAGAGAAGCACGAACACAGCCGTGGCTGCTGCAGGCATGGAAGACGGCCCCGCCATCTGCAGCCGAACAGACAAACACACAGGACAATAAACCGTCCTTGCTGACCGTGATAGAGCTCTATCCCCACTGTTGCAGGGGAGCGAGGCCTCTGCTCACCTAGCACAGGGCAAGGGAACCTGGGCCAGAGCCAGGGAGTGACTTGCCCACGGTCACATGGCCAGTGGCTCGCAAGGGGCATCATGGGACACGGCCCTGGGGCTCCTTACTTGCAAGCCGTGCTCTTTCCCCCACTCTTGGCTGCCCCCACAGAGCCATCTGCTCCTGCAGCGGCTGGGATTCCTTTTGAAAAATATGTTCCTCTCAGGCAAGTCCCAAAGTGGACAGAGAGATGATATATATGTTCTTTGCTGACCCAGGAAGAGCAGACAGAAGGAGCTCTTGACATTTCTGGGATACCAAGGAATGTGTTACACTCAGTCTCCTTATTTCCTCCCCAAGCCATGGTGATGGGGAAGCATGGGGAATTCCTGTGCCTTTCACTTCCTCCCAGGAGCCCCTCCGCACCTAGTTCCTCCAAGCTGCTGATGGGCGGATAAACCCCTCCACTAGATGATAGTGAAGACTCAAAGGGTTGCCCCTCACAGGAAAATTTACTTAATATAAGTCAGGCCCTGCTAGAGGGGAAGGCTTAATATAGGGTCCAGAACCTGGACGTCAAGTACTTTCAGGATGACAGGGAAAGATGTGGGGGTCAAAGATGCCTTTGCGGGGCTCCGCAGTTACTCCTTGATGGGGAGGGAAGCCTGACATGGAGGTGGGGATACTACCCAGGAGGGGAGGCAAATAACAACGACCTGGGCACATCGCTGAGCGGTGGGGGCAGCCCTCTCCACCACGCACCAAAGGCAGGACTGTCCCCAGCCAGGTGTATCCTGCAGAGATCAATTACCTCTCCCTGTTTGTTGCTAAATCCCGGCGATCAGGAACTAGGATGTCCAACACTAACCCACATCTGAACCGACCAACCACCATGACCCTCCTTCACTCCCCAAAACAGACACCCCCATCTCACTGACTTGGGCCCCCTCTTGGAGCTCATTAATCACACACTATCTGCATGCCTGGGACTGGATGCAGTGACCTCTGGAGGGGGTCCCCGCTGGAGGCTTCTAGCTCCATCAATCCCAGGGCACTGGAAGAAAGGAGTAAATTCTCTGTGGGGGTCTCCTAGGGATACTGGCCAAAGGGAGCTGGTTCAGAGCGTCAGAGCAGGGCTGAGCAGAGCCCGGAGCTCCTGATCCCTCCCCCACCCCTCCTCTCAGACCCAGGACAATTTCCCCAGAAGTGTGCTCACGCTGTGCCCTTCGAGCCTCAGCGCCAATTGACTGGATTTCAATCAGAAATCCATCTCCCTTAAGGACCGCTTTGGATGAAAGCAGAAGTAACCTGCAATCTAGATACTGATGCCAAGTCATAATGGGGGAGCAGGAGAGAGGCCAGCGGCCCGACTCCCGTCCCCAGCCCGCAGCGCGGACGGAATCAGGCTTCCGCTGTGGCCAACTCAGCTTCCACCGACTTAGAGAAAGGGGGTAGCTTCATCTGCCTCCATCTCTGCCACCCGCCGAGCCTGGCCGAGGGGTTAATGGGCTGCTAGACCTTGGCCGGGTCCGGGAGCCAGCTGTGCGCTCCGGGCGCGCCCTCCGGGCGGTTCCAAAGGCGCGAGCGACAAAGTCCTATAGGCTGGCTAAAGGGGACCCGACGTGCCCTTAAGGGCGGGAGGAGCCAGGGGGCTCAACGCCTCTCCCCACCCACCCCAACCTCATCGCAAGCTGCCACTTCTGTCACTCGTTCCTCTCCCGGTCCGTATACTGCAGTCAGGAAAGGGTCACTCCTCGAGAGGGTGGCTGCTCTTGTCCCCTCCCCGCCGAGACCCCGCGCCCTGCAGGCGGGGCGGGACCGCAGGGGCAGGAGGAACCCCGCGGAGCGCTGGCTGCTCTGGTGCGCAGCGCGGGCAGCCTCCACGGTAAATAACGCACGCCTCCGGTCCCGGCTGCGGCAGGTAGTGTATCAAAGCAATACGGCGCTGCGAATTGCAGTGTAATCGCCGTAATTTAGGGCCCCATGGGTGAGCCCGTTTCGGAAAGGCTGCGCGCCGGGACGGGCAAGGTGACTAGAGCGTCTGCGCCGGCTTTGACCTCTGGATTTCCTCCAAGCTAAGTGAGGCCATAAAAAATTCAGAAGCCCAGGCTGTCTCCTAGCAAATGGGGTGTGGGCAGAGAGATGGTATTGTCTATCTAGAGCCAGAGAGACGGATGCGGGGCCGGGAGGAAAGCGCTGTCGCTGTGCGCGCACATACAGACACGCCGGTCGCCCGCGCGCTGCGCTCATCCTCTCCCAGGTGGCCGAGAGAGGCCGGGGCGCTGTGTCCGGGGCACCCTGCCAGGAACCCGGAGATGTTTTCATTAGGACTTGGGCGGCCCCTGCAGCCAGCCGGCGGATCCGTCCCTCCCACGGGCGGCTCGGCAACCGGCTTCCAGACCCTCCTAGACCCGACTGGGCCTCGCCCGCTCCTCCTCCCTGAGCCAGGAAGTCGTTGGGCATTAATATTCCGGCCCAGGTCCTCCGGAGGGGTATGCCGCCCGCCCTCCCCTCCCCCAGCTCCGCCAGGGAAAGTCATTGTGGGGTGGAAAGATGATAATAGGAAATGTATTTGCAGGCTCCCTTCTAACTTCTTGATGGGAGCCAGCTGGAAGCGCACGAGCCGCGCTGCCCCTCTGCGCTGCGCTTCTGGTGACCTAGAGGCTGATAATCATGAGATTCTCTCAGGAAAGACAAAGAAACGGAAAAACTTATCAGGCCCCGCAGCCCTGTCACACTGCATCAGCAGAGAGCCTGTGTATGTGACCCTGTCCGCTTAGGTGCCAGAGGGGCTGTTCCGTGTCTCTTCAAAAGCCCCCCACCCGGCGCCTAATTGTCTGGACTCAGGAGCTCTCCTCCCTCCCCGCCCCTCTCCAAATCATTTTCATCTGTGGGTGAAGAGACGTGACATACGCCAAGCTTTCCCTGGCTGACAATGTGCTGATGTCCCCCCCTCCATTCCACCCCCTCCTTTTCTCTCTTTTGCCTGGGCAGTGAGCTTGCGAGCTGGTAGGGCCCTTACAAATGAGCAGTTCTTGTTAAACAAGCCGTGGTGTACCCTTACGGCAGAACATTCTACAGCCGGCAAGAATCGATACATTGTACCCCTGAAACTAATCTAACACGGTATGTTTATTATACTTCAATTAAAATATTTAAAAAAAAAACAAGGAGATTTCTGTGTGTGTGTGTGATGTGTGAAAAGATGTCCAGGCTATATTGTTAAACAGAAAAAGCAAGTTGCAGAATAGCATGTAGAGAACGATCTCATTTTAAATAAAGGCTATATATACTCACATGCTTGCATATGCATAGAAAATGTCTGCGAAGATAAAAAAGACTGTTAACAGTGGTTGTCCCATGGGATGAGGAGAAAGGGACTTTAACCTCTTTTAAATTTTTGTACTGCTCAATTTTTTTCAACAAACAATTGCATTGCTTTCATAATTTAAACATAAATCTTTCTCAAAAAAAAAAAGAAAAAGAAAAGAAAGAAAAAGAAAAAAGAGAAAGAAATCTTCCATCCTAATCCCTTCATTTGAAACTGGGCCCAGAGAGGGAAAGGGACAATTCCAGGTTGCCCTGTGCTCACAGCCCAGCCTCAGTCCCTCTCCTATACTGTTCCCACACCAGGCTCCTTCCCGGACACAGGGCCCCATCAGTCAGGCTCTGTGGGCCCACAACAGAATCATGGACTCCTTTCTCAGAGCAGGAAGGGCCTCCAACGGAGTGTGACCTGCTTGGAGGGAGCACCCAGATACAGGCAGGGGGAACCAAAGACAAGATTTAGAGACAAATTTGGACACCTAGCCAGGTGGTGACAGATTTGGATGCTTGCCTATGGCCTTGCTTTCATCCGGCCCCCAAAGACCCAGTCTTCTGACCCAGCTGCCTTCTCTTGGTCCAGCCTTAGCAAGGATGGGGACTGAAGGTCATGCCTCAGGTGTCCAGCCATCTTGACGTGTCCAGAACTGAGAGGGTTCTCAGAATGTAGGCCTTTCAGTGCTAAAATTGAGCCCGTCCTAGGCAAACTGGGACATGGACACCTGGTGCAACAGTCCATGAGAGTTTGGCAAGGACACCCCTTGACAACCCAAAGGTGAAGATTCTAGGTTATCTCCAGTCAAGGACAGCCAGCACCTGCTCTGGCTTTTCTGAGAAGTACGAAGTTGTAAGAGTGAATGTGTGTCTTGTCAGTTGTGATTTCCCCTCCGTTCAAGCACACGCACGCATGCGTGCGCACACATGCACGCAAAACCTCTCCTTACCTCCTTTAGTCTGTCTGGAGGCACGTGAGCCAGGGTCCAGCTATACCACCCAGAGCCCCCCCCCCCCCCGTGTCTCTGAGCAACATAATCCCCAAGAAATTCCAGAGCCTTTAATTACACATGGAGTGCATTGCAATTTCTCATCTCTCCCTCCCCACCTCAGGAGACAAAAAGGAAATTTCACACCCTAGTGAGCCTAGCTCCTCTTTTCCTTTTTGATGCCAGCCCGGGGTTAAAAAGCAGGGACAGGCAACACACAGCTCCTCTGGGTCCTGATTCCTTTGCTGATTTTCAGATTCCAGGCACGAATCTTAAAGATCATAATCTGATTTTGTCATGCTTGCCTTCCCAGCCGATTAATGGCACCCTGGCTTCTGTGTTGCAACACCCGGAGTTCTGCAGAACGCCACCTTCCACACACACACCGCGCCCCCCGAACCTGCCTTGGGCCTTACTTGAGACTGACCAGCCAGAGGAGCAAAGGGTAAGGTTAAGCAAGGGGGTGTCAGAGCAGAAACGGGAGATCCGAGATCAAGTGCTGCTTCTGTCACTAGTAAGCTATGTGACTTTGGACAAATTGCTTCCCCTCTCTGGTCTTTGGTTTCCTCATCCATAAAATAAAGGGGTTGACCTAGGCGGTCCCTAAAGTCCCTATGGACCTAATAAACCAAACTTCCTCTGCTTAAATCCTGGCTTCCGCTTCTTGGTGGGTGAACTTGCACAAGTTACCCAGCCTTTCTGTGTCTCTATCTTCATGTATTTCATTGGGTTGTAGTAAGGGTTAAGTGTGTTAATATTTGTAAAGTCCTTAAGGCAGTGCCAACCATGTACTAAAAGTGGCAGATCAGTGCCCCTACCATATGCCCTCTGCACTCACTAGTCCCATGCGAAGCCCTTGGACTTGCTCCAGCTCCAAGGACCGTGTTTCTCTGCCTGACAGCTTTCTTTGATTCCTGCCACCCACCCCCAGACTGCTTGCCCTGAGCTCCAGGCAGGCTGGAAGTACAAAGAGTTTAAGTGCCCCAGGGCAGCCCTCACCCACCGACTGTAGGGGAGCCGGTGTAGAAATAGCCCAGCAGCCTTGTCCCTCACCGGGGCAACTCTCAGGCTTGTTCCACACGGTTCCCCAGAGACCCAGCAGGACTGAACCCAGGATCCCGAGTGGGAACTGCTTTCCCACACACCCTTTCCTGGCTTTACTCCTTCCTCTGCCTCCCTCCCGGTGCTTCCCGAGATCACCCCCAGATAAGCTAATTGCTTACAAATCCTACCCACCATTATTACTCTGCGCTAAGGCACTTCACACCATTACCTTCACACCTGCAGCAACTCTGTGAAGTGAGTGTGACCGTTGTGTGTTACAGATATAGAAACCGAGGCCCAAGAAAGTTAAACGCCCTGCCCCAAATCACAGGAGTAAGTAAGTGGCCCAGCTGGGATTTGAACCCAGGTGTGTCTAACTCCGTCGCCTCTGCATTTCCACCTGCCTGCCTCTGAATCCTGCTCCAGGGCCAGACACCTCATTCCTTCAGAGCAACAGCGGCTGCTCCTTTCTCCCGGCAGGGAAAAGGGGCCCAGGGCCAGCGCCATCTGTGAAACTTCCTCCCCGGCAGCCACGGAGGGGCCACCCAAGGACTCTTTTTCCAATCACAGGGACACCCGCAGAGCCCGTGGGTGGCGCAGTCCTGGGCAGAACAATCAGGCGCTTGGTAGGGCAGCCCCGGTTTAAGCGCAAACATGCGGAGACCCTTGGGGGAAAGGAAGTGGCCTCCCAGGGTGCCTGGGACGGACCAAGCAGCTGCCTGCCCGGAGGAGGCGCCATGTTTCCTGGCCCCCAGCTGAGCCTCCCTCTTGGCCTCGGAAGTGTGTGCTGGAGGCAAGAGCAATGGGCCATATGCCCGAAATGGGAGGAACGGAGCTTCACAGCCATCCCCCAGCAGAAGACCTCACTTCGCACTTGGGCTCATTACAGTCCCTGATGTTTTAAGTCAGGTTTTAATACTTATCAATAGCTTTTATATGCACAGGGTTCCAAGTTCAAAAAGACTTCCTCTCTTCTTTGCACTCCACTTTCTCTCCCTGAAGACAACAGCCGCTGCTGCTGATTTACTGTGAATCGTCTCGGAGATATTCTATGGATAGACAAGCACACAAATGTAGGCATCATAGCACATCGTTCTTTTTTCTCCGAAACAATATATCTTGGAGATCTTTCCGTATGAGTACATAAAGAACTTCCTCGTTCCTTTTACAGCTGTTAGTATCCCAGCGTATTTATGCCCCATAATTGATTTAACCAATCCCCAACGGATGGATACGGCCATCCATTTCCGATCCTTTGCTAACACAGACCTTGTACATATGTTATTTTGCACACTTGAGAATATATAAGAAAATTAACTAGAGATGGAATTGCTGGGACAAGGGATAAATGCATTTGTAATTTTGAAAGATGCTGCCAAACTGACCTCCAAATCTGGGGAATCGTTTACGCTCCCGCCAGCCATGTGCCCCGCTGAGGGCCAATGTGCCAGGCACGCTTGTGCACTGCTGACTTTGATCTTGCAACAGCCCTGGGAGGGTGGCATTATTATCCTTGTTTGATGAGAAAATTGACAGAGATTCAACTTTGCCTAAGATGACCCAATAAACCTTTTATTGAGCATTTAATTGCATGCCAGGCTCGGGCTAAGTGCTTTACATTCATTATCGTATTTAATGCTCCCAATAACATTATGAGGCGCCTCCTCTTACCATCATCACTCACTGTACAGATGAACCAAGTGCGGGAGCTCAGAGAGGTTAAGCTTTCCTGGCATCACACAGCCAGTAAGTAGCAGAACCAGATCTGAAATATCTCGATGTGCTTCCCGAGCCTGGTCTGCCGCTGCTCCCAGGAGGCACTCACAGACTCCCTATTTGCTGCCTTATCATGTGCCCCGAACTCCTCTAGGCCCTGTAGGGGTGCACAGAGTCCCCTCAAGGCGTTGGATGTATAACTGAGGAGCCAGAGACAGATAGATGGTCAGGGCTGGAAAGGACCATGAAAATGTTTTTCAAAAGGTGATCTCTGCCCTGGGGCAGGAAGGGAGGGATTGGAAATGTGGTGGCAAAGGGTGGGTTGCTTCAATGCCTGGGGGCACTACTGGGATCTAAACTCTCCTGCCACACAGGGGAGGATCTCACAAAGAATTGTTCCCCCCCAAATGCCCATAGCACCCCTATTAAGGAACTCTGGGATCTTGCATTCAGCAGTGAGGAAATAAAGGGAGGATTCATTTGGGGGCAGGGACAGGAGTATGGCCGATCCAGTGACAGGCAAAGCCAAGACTAGGAATTCCTCTGCTGCTCTCCAGGCTCGAGCTCAGGGCTCTGAATGCTCCACAGGGCAGCCTCCTGCACACGCTTGAATAAAGAGAACCAGACTCAGCAGCTTAGAGTGTATGGGAGGGCTTATTATTAAGCTCCTGCTGCACACACATAATCATTTAAGTTCCACAATAATCTTATCATTTTATATCCCCAGCTGAAGGGGAGCACTAGGAATTGGAGAACACAGGGATAAGTAGGTGGCGGCAGATTTGGGGAGAAGCCTAAAACCCCAGCAGAAGGCATGCCACTGATGACATGGACAGCAGTGAGCTAACAGGGCTGATGAGAGGTTCTTGAACCAGGCCGTGACTTCATCAAATGTGGGTTTTGGCCCACTAACTCTGGTGGCAATGCTTTGCACACGCTGTTCCCCCTGCTCAGAGTGCCTTTTCTCCCTTATACACCTGGAGAAGTATAGCTGAAAATTCTCTGTGAAGCATTTGCTGACCCCTGGGAGTCTGACCGCGTGCATCCACACCCCTTTGTTAGATGGGGAACCCCCAAAAGCAGTGGCTGTGTCTTATCTTTGCATCCCCAGGCTCTGGTTCGCTGTCAGGTACATAGTGGGAACTCCATAAATGCTTACGGAATGAATGAATTAATTAATTAATGAACGAACGAACGAATGAATGAATGAATGAATGAAGTGATGAAGGCCTGAGATAGTGGCAGCAGGAAGAAAAGGGAAATATGAAGCCAAATTGAAGGAAGATAGGGCATCTTGGCTGGTTAGATAAAATAATAACAGCTTACACTTGTATAGTACTTTCTGTATACCAGACCCTATAAGGATGGTACTATTATTATCTTCATTTGACAGATAAGGACACTAAGGCTCAGAGAAATTACGCAGCCGGGAAGTGCTTGAGGGAAGTGCACTTACACAGCTAGTAAGTGGTAGAACTAAGCTTTGAACCCAGGCGAGTAAAGTCAAAACTGTGCCTTCTGGGCAACTGGCATCATGATGCCCAGAGACCCTAGCTCTTCTGCCCTCTTATCTGTTGCATTATCCCTGCTTTCCCATCTCCCTCTCATTTATCACCTCAAATACTCTCACAGGACCCAAGCTTCGGCCCCTATAAAATGTACAGCCTGGACAGAAGGGGCAGCATCCTCTCCTTTTCTAGATCCAGGGTGGGGAAGCGGGGGCTGGGGAGCACGTGGAAGTGGCAGTAGGGATCAGAGCCCCGCCCCAGTGGCTTTTGGCCTGCCCCAGTGGGCTCTGGGCGGACAGCCAGTGCGGGCTGCGGTGCCATCTCTCTGCTGCACCTCCTCCTTCACCCAAGTCACACTCCACGCGCTCAGGTTCCTTCGTGGTGGGTGTTTTGATTAATTTTATTCTAATTAATTCAGTAATCTCAAGCTGTTTGCAAAATCTGAGCCGAGCACTGCTCTGTGATGGATCTGCAGAAGGGCCTGCAGACAAACGCAGGATTCATTTCTCCGTTGGCGCTATATATATCTTACGGCTGGGAGAGGGTGGGCTGGGGAAAGGAGCAGGAAAGCTGCCTGCCTGTCGGCTTTCAATGTCATCTCCCCAATGCCCTCTGCTTGTTCGGGGCCAGCGCTTATGGACGGAGGGTGGTAGGAAGAAAAACAACCCCAGGCTCTCTCGCAAGCAGGCTTGGTGGCAGGGATGTGAGTCCCACTTCTGCCTCCTCGTTTTTGTGGATCCTCGGGTGGTTTGCTTAACCTCACCAAGTCCAGCACCCTCACCTGGAAGATGGAGATGAAGCGCCTGCCCTGGCTACCTCATGGGCTCTCAGAACCAGCTAGAGACTGGACACAGGCTTGGGAAACTGTGCAGAAACAAAGGACTGCCGGCATCATTATTAGAGACGCAGTAGAGCGTGATGGTTAAGACTCAAACTAGATTTGCTGCCCCAACCTGTAACTATCTGGGTACCTTTGGAGAGGTTATTTCACCTCTCTGTACCTCAGCTTCCACACCTGTAAAATGGGGGTGAAAAGAGCACCCACCTTATAAAAATTCTTATGAAGATTAAATGGATATGAGTTTTTACTTTTTTTTTTTTTAAAGAAGGCTCCGCACCCAGCATGGAGCCCAAAATGGGGCTTGAACTCGCAATCCTGAGATCAAGAACTGAGCTGAAGTCAAGAGTTGGATGTTTAACTGACTGAACCACCCAGGCGCCCTGAATATGAGTTTTTAGAACAGTGCTTGGCATGGAGTCAAGCACTAAAGAAAATTACTATTATTATGGTTATCTTAGTCATCTCCATCTTTAAAATCTTCCCAGTGCTACACAAGTGTATAGTCAGGCAGGAAGACTTCTCTGATTAACCAGATTAACCTTAACAAAACTTGCACCCCAGTCCCAAAGCACCCATTCTTCCCTCATTTCTCTGAATGCACTGAAGCCTTCGGCCATAATCTCTATGCCCTCTCCGGGTGGCCCATTTTTGCTTCCTGCTCAACAGAACACCCCAGATTACAGGACCCATCTTGCCCTAAGTCTATAACTCCCACTGGTGGGATTAAAGGGGCCAGGTCCATGACTGTTCCAGAAGTCCCATCCAAAGGGACTTAGAGGCAGCAAGATGATGAGAAGGGAACTTATCTCGAAGCTGAGTTTGCCAAGTATTCACAACAATTTTACTTAAAATCTAAATACATGTAGGAAAGTTTCTTTTTAATTGAGGCAATGTCTGTTGTCTATATGAATGACGATTTTCCTTGCTATGAAGGGACATTGAAAGGGACATGTGGAAATGGTGGTGGAGAATCTCTCCCAATACAAATCTGTACTAGTGCCATGAAGAGGAAAACCAACCAATCAACAACCAAGAAGGTAATGGAATGCGGAAGGAAGTGATCCTTTAGGTGGGTAGTCAGAGAAGTCCTCTCTGAGAAGGTGTCATGTGAGCCAACCTCTGAGAAATGAGAGAAAACCTTTTGTGTTACCATCAGGGTGATAAGCATTCCAGATAGAGGGCACCGTCATGCAAAGGCCCTGAGATAGGAATGAACTTGGGGTATTTGGAAGACTGAGAGCAGTGGCTGAGGGGGACAGAAGGATAAATCAGAGTCACAAGGCCACTAGGTCCAGACTAAAGGGTCTCATAGTTCATGGAAAAGAGCTGGATTTCATTCTAAATGCACTGGGAGCCATTGAAAGGTTTTAAGCAAGAAAGTAACCCAATCTCATTTGTTTTTAAAGGTCACTTTAGGGGTGCCTGGGTGGCGCAGTCGGTTAAGCAGCTGACTTCCGGCTCGGGTCATGATCTCAGGGTCCTGGGATAGAGCCCTGCATTGGGCTCCCCACTCGGTCTGCTTGTCCCTCTCCCTCTGCCCCCCCGCCCCGTTTGTGTGCTCTCTCTCTTTCTCAAATAAATAAATAAAATATTTAAAAAAAAAAAAAAAAAGCTCACCTTAGCTACCTCTCTAGAATTCATTCCTTCATCCTTCCATCCATTCATTAACAAGATTTACCATGCACCTACTGTGTGCCTGTCTGTGCCCGGAACTGGCAGTTCGGAGTTGAGCAGGACATTACCCTCCCTTCCTAAAGCTCAGCACTGATGAAGAAACAGACATAGAGATGCCTTAAAAGCAAGGTGGCAAGTGCCATGGTAGAGCTGTGTACAGGATTTGACTGTGGAGGAAAGGCCAGGGGCCTGAGATTGGGAACAGAAAAAGCTATTGTTTAGAGCAGCTATTCTCCAAATTAAGTGGCTTTGGAATACCCTGGAGGGATTGCTAAAAATAGATTGCTGTTGCACACGCTCTCCCCACACAGATTCTGATTCATCAAACCTGGAATGGGGCCTGGGAATTTGCATTTCTCGCTAGTTTCCAGGTGATGCTCATGCTTCTGGTCCAGGGAGTGCACTTTGAGAACCATGGGGTGGGAGGCTCTCAGCTTTTTTATTCCAAAAATATCCAGTTCTGGGAATCCATTTCAGCACTTGGGGTCTTGGAGAGTTCCTGGCATCTCCCTTCAGTGTTTCTCTTCCACCCAGGTGTGAGACGGGGAGCCTGCTGAGAACAGGTGAGAATGGTGATTTCGCCACCATCTCCCTCCATCAGCTTCCCCTTGAATTCCACTCACAACCCCCACCCCTCTCCCTCCCTGGGAGGCACATCTTCGAACTCTGTCCTGCAACTGAAGGAGCAATTTCACTCTCAGTCGCTTTCATTGATTCCTTTCAGGAGGCAGAGGACCTCAGTCACCACTGAACACAGTTTCCATTCAGCCAGCCGACAGCCCTCATCTCCCTCCTTCTCAAAACTGTGCCTCGGGCTGGGGGATTCCAAATCACCCAGCCTTCATCTGTATGTCATAGATTTTATAAATTTCACACCCTAGTGGTCAGATATCTCCTCACCCCCTTCCCCTTTACCTGTCCCTGCCTCTCTCTGTGCCCTGAGTATCCCCTTCTCTCCATGTCATTTCCCCCCAGTCTCCTTCCCTCCTCACCCCTTTGCCCACGCCCTTTGTGCTAAATTTGGTCAGCTCTCCCATGAAAACCTAAGTGACCAGGGCTCCTGATTATCTTGACCCTAAGTCCCTCAAAGAGATGGGGCTGAGGTTTCCAACATCAGCCAGAGCCAGAATTTCCAAATTTACAAGGATTCTCCAATTTGGGGTTTTCCTAATTATCCTCCAAGACCAGAAATATCCTTTGATTTTCAGTGGGCATCTGATCCCATTCCCCTCTCCTCCACCAGACTATAAATGCTCTAAGAACAAGGAGCTCTGCTACTCAACTCTGAGATAATATGCTCCCCACGGCGCCTAGCACCTAGTACCCGCTCAGTAAATGGCCCCTTTATTTACCAGTGTCATGATTGCATTGGTAATGTTATTGTGCCCTCCTTTCCTTGTGCTTTGCCCAATACCTGGCACACAGGGTCTCAAAGCCTTCCAGGTAAACACATAACAGAATGCAGAGTTGTCGTTCTCACCTCGCTGGTCTCGCCTCCTACTGCCTCATTCGCCTGTAACAGCTTCTCCCTCATTTGCCTTTTTTTTTTTTTTCCCTTAACTGCTGCTGTGTTCTGAGCCGGAGCATTTGAACGATTTTTGTGCAATAACTCCCCACCCCCAACGCCCAGATCTTGGAGGCCTGGGAGATTAGTGTCAGGAGATTTGGTGGGTAATGGGTTCTGGGCAGTAGCAAACGGCCCCCTTTACAGAGACACAATTATGCAGGTTACACTTCCCTGGCTTCAGACACAGCCATGGACCTCAGGGAAACTGGTGTCCGCACGTATGGTGCATGGGGCCACATTATATAGAATATTCTCCACTTGCTGTAAAGCTGTTGACAAATATATAAGAAACAAGATGGTTTTCTTTTCCTTCTTTTTTTTCTGTTAGCCAAATACTGCAGGCCCTCGTGAGTCACAAAAGTTTTGAGATATTACTCACGAATGTAGGAGGAAAACTCCATATTTCCCCCTGTCAAAGGTTTGGTTATTTATTTACTAGTGTGCCACTGGGTAAATTGAACCCTGAACAACATTAAAAGGAAATAAACATATCTCTCAGCTGCTCACGGACCTGGCACTCACCAGGGAGCTGGGTTATCAACAAGCCTCCCCAGCCAAGGATGAAGTTACAGCCTGGAGGTGCAGTGGGGGTCTAGGGGCCTACAAAGCAGGGGACCTCTAGCTCCCCGCTCCAGGTGTGTCGGAGGTCCCCTCCCACCCACCAGCTTTCAAGACCCACGACAGACGAACACCCGCACTCCATGTCCACAGCAGCTGTGGCAGGCAGAATGGCTCCCTTTTTATTCCCACCTTTGTAGTCCTCGTGCTTCTTACCAGCCCCTACACACACACACACACACACACACACACACACACACACACCAGCAATGACAAATAAACCAGAACCATAGGAGAAATGTCATCTCACAGTCATATCTGCATGGTTGAAATCAGAGGGTGAGATGCATGAGAGCATTCTTATGGCCTGTTTACAGTCACTGAGAATCAATACTTACTTTTGGGAAAGAAATACACACACCACACACACACAGACACGCACACACCCATATATATAGCTATGGTGGATGGATGGATCCCTCTCACCCTGAAAACCATGACAGATGAGTTTTGTTCGGACCTCTATGCATTTTAAAGGTGCATTTAAACTCACTGAATTAGAATCTGGGTCGCGGTGGCACCCACCCAGCCAGGCCTCCGCTCTCCCTCAGCAGGGGGGCAGCCAACCAGGGCTTCCTTCAGAATTCAGTCTCGCCTGAGTGGTGTGACTGCTTCTCTCTCTCTCTGCTCAGTTTCCATAATGAGAAAAGCTGCGCCCTCTCATCAGGGGGCAAGCCTGGACCAGGTGGGTTTATAGGGGTGAAGGCAGAGACCCCACTGCCCCGCGACCTTCAGAGGCCTCGACCCCACCACAGTCATGACTCAAGGTTGATTAGGATCGTGGCAAGCAGTCCCACAGAGGCTCCAAGAATGCAACACTCATTCTCTTGCTCGAGAACCTGCTGTGGCTCCCAGTTACCCGGAGCAGCTAAGCTTCTCGGTAGACAACGTAGGCAGGGATAGAGATCCAAGGCCCAGCGGGGCTCGATGGGCAGGGTCCACCGTGAATGAAGGCGGGAGATCGGAAGCAGCCATGCTGAAGAGCTGTCTTCCCTGGATTCCAGATTGAAGTCCAAATACCTCTGCTGTTCTTTCAGATCCCTCCACTGTCTGGCCCCTCTCTAGTGTCGTCACCCACTTCTCTCCATCAAGGCCTCCCCTCTCACACCAGGCTTCATGCTGTACCTGGTGTGGGCGACCTCAGTCCAGCTTCTGTGCCTTTACTCCAACGTACCCCCACTGTCCTGCCATCTCTCCATCCTTTGTCTATGAGTTCAATTCCTATTGCTTCCTGTGGTCCGGTTCAAATCCCCCGCTCCTGTTCAGCTTTCTTACCTGCATGGTAAGAAAGGTCTCAGGGCACCCAAGGACACTACGGCATATTGAAATATCTGTCTTTGGCATGTTTCCCATTTCTTAGCGCTCATCTCCCCAGTGTGATTGGAACCCTCCACCACCGCCTCCAAATAAGAATCACATCTTAATTTCTTTTTGCACCCCCCACAGCACTTCACACAAGTCCAGCCAAGACCCAGTCTTGTGCTTTGAGATCTCTGGGGTCTTAGAAACCAAACCTGTGGGGCCAAAGATGGAGTCAGAGGGGCCCACCCTGAACCAGGAGTCCCCTTGACCCAAATTCCATCCTTGACTCACAGTACAACCTGTGATCTGGGCACAGCTTAACTAAATTCCTAGGCCTTGTTGTGCCATCTGCAAAATAGCCACTTTTTGCCTCCTCCCACCCTGCCCACGAGGCAGGGGGGCAGAGTTTCAATTTCCACCCTGCCACCAACAAGCCAGAAACACAGGGTCAGAGACCAGGTCTCCTTGAGCCCCAGGGTCCTCCCCTGTAAGATTCTCAAAGAGGAACAGGTGTTCAGGAAGGGTTTGCTCCCTTCTCTTTGGTCCTGTTCCCTGAAGCACAGTGGAGGGTAACTGGGGAGAAGGTGAGGAAGCGGGAGGTGGGAGAGATGTGAGGCCCAGCATCTCACCTTTGGTACCACTTGCTTTAGGCCAGAGTTTTCTCAATCTCTCTCTCTCTTTCTTTTGTTGTTGTTGTTGTTGTTGTTGTTGTTGTTGTTGTTGTTGTTGAGAGGGAGAAGGGGGAAGGGGCAAAAGGAGAGAGAGAGAAATAATCTTAAGGAGGCTCCACTGGGCTTGATCTCACAACCCTGAGATCATGACCTGAGCCGAAATCAAGAGTCAGACACTTAACTGACTGAGCTACCCAGGCGCCCCCAGAGTTCTCTTATTTCCCTCACCTCTCCTTGGGCTAGGGAAGGGTTTGGGAAGACAGATGTGTTCTACAGAGTCCATAAGGCCGGGATCGGGGGAGCCCTCTGGCTTCCACTGGCTGAAGGAGGAAGACAGCTCGGAGGCCTGGAAGTCAGTCATAGAACAAGTCAAGGGAGGTAGGGAAGGCTGAAGGCCCAGCGGCCTCCCTGTGGAGCAGGGTCAAGTGGAGAAGAGCTGAGAAGACAGACCCCCATTGGAGGGTCAAAGAGGGATAGAGAACAGAGGTTCCCCGAGCCAGCAAGGCCCTAGTCTGACTAGTCACTGGCCCCTCCCAATCAGATACTCACAGATCCTTCCTGGCCCCACACAGGGACCACAAGATCCCCCACTTCCCCCTATATGCAGACCACAGTGGTTCTGCCCTGCCTTCCCCCAGGTGGTCACCACAAATGGTGATTACAAAAATTATGGGAAAATATCTGTGGCACAGTGAAGTGCAGAAAGGAGGACACGGCACAGTATGTGCAGTGAGAGCACCATTNACCTAATTAGGGATTGACAGCAAAAATAGTTCAGCTTAACATGACTTCTAGTGCAAAGGAAGTAGATTAAGAGAGAAATGAGAGGACAAACAGGAGGAGAAAGAAAGAACAACCCAAAGTCACCTCCAAAGAGACCAGAGTCTCTGTGTAATTTATTCCCTCTTGGGAGCATTCCTATCAGACGTTCTGATGATAGAGTCAGCCATCTGGCATGGTTTTGAATTTTTACCCTGTTCCTTAAAATATGTGTTGGATCATTTAGACGGTTAGCTTCCACTTTAGTCAAAAAAAGGAGGAACTCTCTAAGCTGGAAAGTGCTAGAACTCATCATTAAGAAGTGGGGTATCTTAGACTGGGTCCCCAGAAATGGACCTTGAAACAAGGATTTGAATCCAAATGGTTTATTTGTGAGATGACTCCAGGAAACACAGTAGGAGAATGTGGAAATGAGGCAGTGAAGGAAAGGAAGCTAATACAGGTGCATTAATGAGTAAATTATACCTGTGGTAACTGCAGCTCAGCCCTGGTGGGGAGCTCCGGGAAGAACATGCCTCCAAATTATTCCTCACAGGTGAGGAGGAGCTGGGATATCCGATAATTCCCGTTTCTCATTGGTTGAGGGCTGTTCGGGGGCCTTAATGCTTTGGCACTCCCAGCCTGCCTCACTCATGACTGAGCATGCTCCTGCAGCCAAGAAGATCTTTAAGCAGAGAATCCGAGGTGCTTGAAGTAAGAAGCCATTGGCATGTACAGGAATGCTGAGTGTTGGCAGTATATGGGCAGGGCATCAATAGGGTCTGCTCCATGGGGAGAAGTAAAAGATGGAGGAGCATGGGACTGGGGATGAAGTTGCCAGGAGAAAGGAGCACTCACTTGCGTAGGGCTGAGATCTGGATAGCCAGGGTGATATGCCAATGAATGAAAGTAGGTGTCACATTGAAACACCTGGGGAAATCTGTCACACGTCTCCCATTTATCTTTATCGTCCTTAGATTTTAGAATATCTTCAAATCATAAGGGTCAAAACTCACATTTATGAACCCTCACATCCTACATGGGGGAGTGATAGAGTACATTCATACAGTGGAATAGTCTGGAGCTATTTAAAAATACAATTCTATTCTATGACCTATTAAAATCCAACCCAAAGAATTTTCAATAACAAAGAAAAATATTTAATGTGAAATGATTAAAAAGAAAGATCCAACATCGTATATGCAGTAGTTCCCAATGCATTAAAAAAAANACATTAAAAAAAAAAGGTACTCAGTGTTGGAACAAAATATTATTTTTTGAAAAACCTTTGAGGAGTAGACTTTGTTTACTCATAATTTTTTAAACTTTACATATTTTCCACAATAAACATGTATTACTTTTATAACTTGATCATAAAATCTTTGAGAAAATATTATGTTTCTCATTGCCAATAATGACTCTAAAATGATTTTGTTGATTTGGCCCATCTGAGTCTCTGCTGTTAGATTCTTTTTCAGACTGTACTCAAGAATAGCAGCTCCCAGGAGATTAACATTTCCAACTCTGTTCTCATTCCCCAAGAAGTCCGTGTCATGTTCCAGTTCAGCCATCCAACCAACATGTATTCATTCACTTAGATAAATATTTACAGAGTACCCACTGTGTACCAGACAAAACCAGACATAGACCCAACCTTCATGGAGGGAACTGAGTAATGAAATACAACAAATAAATAAAAATTTCTATCTATGAAGAGTGCTGTGCAGAAGAGATACATGGTTCTCTAGGAAGCTGTAATAGGACATTTGGCTCTAGTGGGAGAGGCTACCCTTAGGAAGTGAGGTTCAACCTAGTATCCCAAGGAGGCATAGGAGTTAACCAGGCAAAGATTAATTGTGTTTCTAATGTGTACATAGGATCACCACGTCAGGGTCTTGAGATGCTTATTTAAAACTCTGCTCTCAAAAACCTAGCCATCTAATTGTCAGGTCACAATCAAGTTTCCTACAATAAGATAACAAAGAGGAAAAGAAACAGTATTGGGTTAAGTTTCCCATTGTCTGTGGGAAAATATGGGAGTTCAAGGAAGAGGCAGTCAATAAAGATTAAGTAGTCAAGAAAGACTCTTTGAAGGAAATGTAGCTTGGGTTCATTTTCTATGCCAGGAGAAAGAAGGAGAAGGAAGGGTGTCCAAACAAGGGCAATAGCATGCGTAAACA